>NC_083430.1:46749348-47052043 GCF_020745735.1 Hemiscyllium ocellatum
CATTTACTTACTCAGTTCCCATGTCCTTTTGTAAAGTGCTGTAAAGAGCTTTGAGAAATCCTGCAGTCATGAAAAGAACAAACATAAATGCAAGTTTTTCATGGTTTCTTTTGAATCCCCCATCAATTGCCCAACTGACCTCTTCTTAAATATTCTTGTGGCTCATTACATCAATTACCAAACTCTTTATCCTAACTTTTTTGCACTTATGTCACATTTTGGAATATGATACATGAGCATTTTGAGAGATGGTATGTAGTAAGTGGAAAGTGTTTGCGAGTAAAAAGATAATTTCAGACCTAGGGTTTGCCAAGGTCTCCAAGCCTGGGACCTCCCTCACCTCATGTCTGGGTTTGCTGTGGACTCATTGACCAAGATTAATCACTGTGATTCATCAACAACTCCTTTGTCATTGTATCATGCAACAGCTAAAGCTGTTGAAGGACTAGATGGATTTTGATCTTTTATCTTTCAGTAATTGCAATTGACAAAATAGAGGATGTTTCCACATGTGGGGAATGGAGATGTAGTGGTCAGAGTTTTAGGATACAGGGTAGAAGATTTAAAACAGAGATGAGGATAAATTATTTCTCTCAAAGGGCTGTGAATCGGTAGAAATCATTACACCAGAGTGCAGGGGCAATTAATAAACTTAAGGAGGAGATAGAAAGATTTTAAATTAGTTATGGGCTGAAGGGTTAGAGGGAGTAGACAGGGAAGTGGAGTTGAAGCTGAGATGTGATCAGCCATGATTGTAATAAATGGCGGAAGGGGCTTGAGGGGCTGAATTGCCTATTCCTGTTCCTAATCTTATATCTACACTTCCTTATTCTCGAACTTTTGATTACTGCAACTAATCTGTTTCTACCCCTTTATAATTTTGAGCAAACTGCTTGACAATCTCCTCTGTTGCAGATATTTTGCTCAGCCTTTAAATCCAAAAAAAAGACTGATGATCTGTCGGAAGATTGCCTCATCTATCCTTCTCAATCAGTTACATCTGATTATGAAGTTGTCTGACAAATGTACTTCAAAGAAAACAGCCACTTCCTCTCTGAATCTGGTCTTCAGCCAAACACCAATCAGTGAGAGGCCGTACAATAATGACTGCAGCAAGTTGTAGTGTGCTTCTGCTGAGATCAATGCAAATTATAAAGTAATTAAGAAATATTAACATACCAAGACCAAAAAACATCACACCCACCTTGTGGATTATTGGGTCTTTCTCCTCATGCAGTTTTTAGTTAAACCCACAGTACACAAAATGGAAACAGAAAATGCTCAAATTACTTCATAGGCCAGGCAATATCTCTGAAGGTGAATTGAATTTCATCTTAGACACACATTATATATCATATATATAATATCATAATTACGTACCACAGAAATGGGTAGAAACACAAAAACATAGAAAATAGGAGCGGGAGTAAGCTATTTGGCTCTTTGAGCTTGATCCACCATTCAATTGGATCATAGCTGATCATTGAGCACAGTAACCTGTTCCACTTTCTCCCCATAGCCTTTAATCCCTTTAGTTCGAAGAGCTACATCTAACTCTGAAATAACTGCACGAGGTCAGTATCCTGTCACCAACTCACTTTTTATTTACATATGCACAGTACATGGACTCTGGCAGCTAGCTCAGAGCCAGTTCTGAGAGTGAGGAGACTCTCTGAATCTCTTATTTCTATCTGTCCACCTGGTGTCCCAATCAAGGATCTTGTTGTTAATGGCCTTTGTTCCAATCACTACAAACTCTTTCTTGAAAACATTCAATGTTTTGGCATCAACCGCTTTCTGTAGCAGTGAATTCCATAGGCTCATCACTCTCTGAGTGAATAAATTTCTCCTCAACTCAGTCCTAAATGGCCTACCCCACATCCCTTGACTGTGAGCCTTGGTTCTGCACTCCCCAGACATCAGGAACATCTGAGCTGCCTTTACTCTGTATGGGCCTGTTAAAATTTTGTAGGGAGATGCCCCTCATTCTTATAAACTCCAGTGAATATAGTCCTAATAGATCCAGTCTCTCTTCATGTGTCAGTCCTGCCATCCCAGGAATCAACCAGAAGCCAAGTATCATTGGACTTAGACAATCTGCTGAACCAAAATGCTCTCTGTATGCATGTGAGAAATGTCCATGTGCAGTATCCCTGTCAGTGATATCACTCCAACTCTTTCATCTGTATTGATTGAGGTTATCTGGACATCTCCATGTTTTTTTTACTCGCACAGCATTTCACAAACATTCTGCATTTTGCAATATGAACCACTCAGGGTTGTCATGAGACACAGCCTTAGACTTAATACAGCAGTAAGTGTCTCAGGGATACGTTCGCACTAACCCAGCCTATTCTTCAACCTATCACACTTCCGAATGGACGGCAAAGCAAACATCTGTAGCTCCTACCTAAAAATTCCTGGGAGCTTCATTCTCATCATCAATTGAAGGAGGAAATGTATTAGTAGAAATAACCTACACATAGGTTTGTATTATGTCAGCTAAATGTATTTTGGCCATTTCTGGGCTGGTGCCTTCTCTAATTTGTTACTGATAAGTTCTTTCTCCAGACCTGCCAGTTGTTCTGAATGCTTTATTTTTGTCCAGCATTCCATTGGCACCAGTAAGTTCCTCAATGGAAGCCCCGAGTCCCGATGTGCTCAGCTGAAAACAAGGAACATAAGAGCTTTGCAAGGCAGACCAGACTGCACTCTGTTCTCAGCTGCTGTTACAGGAAACTCTATCTTCCAAACTTTTAGACCTAGCCTGGACCTGTTGCCCCAATGGCTTGGCAAGGTATCCTGATATGCCACTGGGTACCTGGCACATGTGCTCCCATAACACCATCGCAAATGGCTCTGTTCCTGGAATTCTAGATGAGTGCCAAGTAAGGCAGTAGTCCTTTCCCTCTGCATTTACAGCAGCACGGAGGAGCTTGAGGCACTGCTATTCCCTCAATTTCAAGTTTGTTTTAATAATTTAGGAAGTACTGTCACACCAGCAGATGAATGCTAAATGTAACGGTAAAGTTGCCAGTTGCACCAGACCATAGGACTGCTCCCTCATTGGAGAGAGACAACTGGTGGTGATTTAACCTGAGGGTTACCATGCCTAAAGTTATGGCATATATGGATAGGGTTGAGTATTTTTCTCGGGGTAGGAATGTCAAATACTTGGGGGAGCATAAGTCTCAGGTGAGAGCAGAAAAGTTTAAAGAAGACTTGTGAGGCACATTATTTTACACAGAGGGTGGTAGGTGTCTGCAATGCACTGTCAGGGGAAATGAAAAAGCAGATACAAAGGCAATGTTTAGGAGGTATTTAGACAGACACATGAACAGACAGGGAATAGAGGGATACCATGTGCAAGCAGATAGATTAGTTTAGCATGACATCATGGTTGACACAGACATGGTAGGCCTAAGGGTCTGTTCCTGTGCTGTCCTGTTCTATGTTCTATGTTTGCATCATTCTGCACTACAAACCAGCTGTCCAGCTAACTGAACTAACCAAGCCTAGATGCTAAGCGTACTTGGCTGCATATTCCTCCTATTGCTTTTTTTTCCATTGGCATCAACTCATTTAATGTAAGAAGTTGACTTTTCCGTTGGAATAGGGGACAAGGAAAGCCACGTGAGATAGTCAAGAGGTCCATTTATTTCACCAAGAATAATTTCTAGGTCTGTAAAATAAAATACATTTTTCAACAAAAGAATTGGCTTTCACGTTTTAAATATATGTTTGCTGTCTGCAAGTGCTCTGTCTATTTTGGTTTTCAGAGTGACAGGGAGAGCTGTTCTTAAAAGTGTCTATCAGAAACAGGCTTCAATGTGAAGCGCTAGCTGGGTGACATTGCAATACCTCAACGTCAGAGACATCATGGAGCAGCAGATGAACTGTCAACATTCATAATGGTCAAAAATTGGTTTCTTGAGGAGTGACCTTTATGGAACAGTGCAAGAGACGTTGAGACATCAGTTAACTCTACCTGAAAGCAGAAGAGCCAAGTGGCACAACAGATTTTGTTTAACTGTTTTTTGCAGGAAAATTGCATAGGCTTTTCCCTATGTGTGATTGGTGCAATTGCCAGAGCTGCCGCTTAGGAAAAGGATATTCGCATTGCTTGGTTTTTTCCAAAATGCCTCAAAGTACTTTTGCAAGGATTTTCCTGAAAGTGTGTTCACTCTCATTGTAGAAGTCAATGCAGCAACTAATCTGCTCAGAAAATGTTCCACTGCCATTGAGCTGATTTAACGATCTCACTCCCTTTATTGATGATGCTGGTTAAGGCAGGAGATAGGATCTTTCCTGCCAATCTGAACTGACATAACAAGCTAACAAAGACAGAATGCAATGTCTCGTCCAACTTACAACTCCTTCAACAATACTATGTGTGTTCGTTTTACGGGTTAAACCTTGTATTCCAACTAAGACATGTGACTTTGTCTCATAATCATTCAAAAGAAAGACTGACACTTCATTAACTTAATGAACAACAAGACATTAAATACTTGAGTAGAATGTTTTTATGACAAAGTAAAAAATGTTGCTTGGGAACTTAAACAATGATGAGCAGTAGGCCAATATCAGAAGGGGTTGAGTGTGATTGGAATGGGTAATCACAGAACTGGCAGGATTACTGATTGCATCCGTTATGTGACACATTTTCAAACATATTACTCTCTAAGAGTCATGAAGGAGATACTTATCAAATCCCATCCTCCCATCCAGAGTTGTCAGTCATTGGGATAAGGAAATAGAGTGACACTTCAGTGATTAAATGGTTCCTGTTTTGCTGAATTGAAGGTTGGCTGAAAGAAAGCAAATATTTGGAATCCATGAACTTCAAAAAGATTCTCACCCAATGTTTCAAGTAGATCATCTGCTGGAAGTTTTGTAAAGTCATGGTTCACCATTAACTGGTTAGACCATCAGTGACCAATGTGTGTATTACCCAAATTATTAATGTGTGTAATACTCAAAATGTGCTCCCGATAGGAAACTGCATGTCAGGAAACGGAGCTGAAGAATTGACATTTATGATGCCAACAATATCCACTGTTTATCCTTCAAGCAGCATTACTAAAACAATTTTCCGGTCATTATCACATTGCTGTTTGTGGGATGTTGTTGTGTGTAAATTGGTTGCCAAATTTCCTGCAGTAGAACACAGGAGCAATGATGGCCTAGTGGTGTCATTGCTGGACTGTTAATCCAGAGACCCAGGTAATGTTCTGGGGGCCTGGGTCAAATCCCAACATAGCAGATGGTGGAATTTGAATTCAATAATTATCTGGAATTAAGAGTCTCATGTTGGCCATGAATCTATTGTTGATTGTCAGGAAAAGTCTATCTGGGTCGCTAATATCCTTTAGGGAAGGAAGCTGCTATCTTTACCTGTTTGGAATACATGTGACTCCTAACTGCCTTTTGGGTAATTAAGGATGGGCAATAAATGCTGACCTAGCCAGCGTGCCCTCATCCTTTGAATTAATTTTTAAAAATAACACTTTGGGATGACCAAAAGTTGTAAGTGGTGCCCATTATTAAAAATGTTTTCTTCATGTGTCATAATGCTGTCAGTGTTGTGACCATGTGTATAAAAGGTCAAATTCAGCAAGGTTATTGCAAAATTCTGAAAAGTTTAAATTGGAGTATCAGTCTTATTGCCTTTTCCCTGATAGACTCCCTTTCAGGGAATACTGAATTTTCCTGATAGAACCAAAATAATATTTATTAATTTCTTTCCCATGGACCCTGTGGTACTGGATCATTTTTGAACATGACGTGTCCCCTACTTGCATCAAACAGACCGTTTTGACAGGGATTTTGGGGAGTGGTGGTGGAGGTTGGGGGTGCGTGTGGGGGTAGGGGATGAGTATTTGGCAACATATGCCACCTAGCTGAGTCTGTAATCACCAGATTGGCCAGATATGTTTTTTCTCTTTTCAATGTTAAGATATTTTACTGTCAACTTTAAGCACAAATCCTGGCAAAGATCTTTGTAAAGGAAAAGCAACAACTAAAAATAGCCATTTTACACTTTTACTTTGAAGATTCAATCAAATACTGAGCAGCACAGCTTTCAATGTGTCCCACCTGTAACAGAATACCGCTGTGAGATCATTCCATCAGTGATTGCAGGGTCAGTCATCATTCAATCAAGGATTCATCATTCAATCTAACTCCAAACCTTTCCTTTTATTCAATTATGTCCCTTTCCTATTATTCACTGAAATAACCCCACAGTGGGTGGTATCCCGTCACCAAGTTAACCCTTTATTTACACATGCACAGTACTTGGTACAGGTCCAGCTCCCTTACAGCCATCTCTCAGATTGAACAGAGCCTCTGACACTCCTGTTTATTTTTTTGTGTGATCAAACAGCGAAGCAGAGGGCCGGGATTAAATCAAAGAATCTCCTGTTTGTTTGTTTGTCTTATTTTTTATTTTTCCCCAGCACCCATGGTGTGCGTGTGCAGGTGTGAGACACAGTGAGAGACTCAAAGTGCACAGATCTTTATTCAATTTCCACCATCAGGAAGATAGGAAAACACCCGGGTGGCGTGTGACAAGCAGTGCCCTTCGCATCAATGGGCAATGCTGTGTGATCAGACAGTGAAGGGGACAGCAGGGATCAAATCAAAGAATCTCCTGTTTGTTTGTTTTTTCTACAAAGTGCACGAATCTTTCTTCACACTCCTGTTTATATCTGTCAGCCAGGGCTCCTTGATTGGACCAAGTTAACAGCCCCAATTAGGGAACTCATATTCTATGAGGCTCACCTGGTGGACCTTCTTACAATTATTACATTTGCTGCAGAATCAAATCTTGGCAGTCCCTTTACATGGAAAGGGAAGTCATTTTAACGTTGGATGCCAGAGCAGTTGTTAATTAAACCATCCATTCTTCACCACCCATTTTTTTGCTTTTACATTGAAATCAAGAACAGGAAAGTTAGAGGGTGTGGGGTGTAGAATGAATAAGACAATTGATATTGCTCAACAACATCAGCCAGAATTACAATGACCCTGGAGCCAAGCAACGGAACCTACCTGTGCTGAGAAAGACTGAGATCAGCCAGTGTCAATGGACTCAGATTAATAAAGGATAATATTGAGAAACTCTGGGGTTTTCCCGTTTGTATAACTTTAGACTGCAGATTAAATTAGTGTAGGCGGCCAGACGGATGAGTTTATTTTCTTTTTATAACACTACAGGATGTTGTCTGGACTGATTCCCTTTTGCTGTGCTACTGCTTTCCAAATGAAGAGGACAAACACAAAGTATTCTGAATCACATCATCCAGGAAGTTTCCAAATAGATTTGACTGGACTGACTGGGGCGGAAACGCAAGTTCCTGTGATCCTCTGTCACGACCACATTGTGGCGATGTATAGCTACAGTTCTCAAACTCCAGAGCTGATTCAATTCTTTCTTCTTTATTCTAGATGGATGAATATTTAAGAAGAGATTAGTTGGATGGCTGAAGGGGAATTAGAAAGAAAACATGAAAGACTTGCACTTACATACTGCTTTTCATGACCACAGGATTTATCAAAGCTCTTTAGGGCACTTTATAAAGGGAGTCAGAAAGTATGCCACGGGAAAAGCACAGCCGGTCAGGCAGCACCTGAGAAGCGGAAAACCAATGTTTTGAGCATAAGCTTTTCATCAGGAACTTTACAAAGGGGTACAGGAACAAGTTAGGCAAAGTATCAGGTTCCTGCTGAGAATAAATAACAGCATGGTGTGATTGGGTTGAACGATGTGTTGCCACATTGTAATTTCAATGTAGGCTAAACTACACAACTTTCTTAAGAGCATCTGTTTTACCACTTCAGCTAACTTCCCAAATTAAAATAAAAGAAGATTTTTTTTCCAAGCTATAGATATTTCCCTAAACCCAAAATAAAATCCAGAAACTTCTAATTGAAAGCCTAAATCATGACACATCACTTTGGTTACTCGTAAATTCTCCCAATGTAAGCAAGTTCCCATTAGTCTCCATGGACTATCTCTCTCAGACTGGTTTCAAAGAAGTCACCATGGCTGCAGAAATACCTATAAGTTAATCATTAAATGCCTTCAGACAAAAAATTCGAATGCCATTGGTCAAAATTCAAATATCCAAAATAAATAATATTAAAATATATATCAATGTTATACCTTACATCACAAATAGGATAGGGAGTGAGTCTGGTGGGAGGTTCAATGTGGACTTTGTGGGTTAATGGCCTGCTTCCACACTGTAGGAATTCTGTGTTTCCATGGAGACCCCAAGAGGGTGCCAATGAGCTGCAGCTGCCCAGTAAGTGCTCTGACCTTGAGGTCAGGATGAGTGCCATCTAGTTTCTCACCAGTACCCAGGAGAATAGCAACCTGCAATGTGGTGAGTTTCACCTTATAGCTTCCTGGGCTATCTGCTTTTCTGGCTGGACCAGTATTTATCCAAATTGCCCTGAGGAAAGTGGTGGTAAGCTGCCTTCTAGAACCGCTGCTGTCCATTTGCTGAGGGTAGACCCATAGTGACCCTTAGTGACAGAGTTCCAGGAGTTGAATATCTATTAATTCTAAAGGAACAAACTGCTTAAGATAAGCAAAATGCAAATTTCACCAAATTTCAACATTTCATGGAGGAGCATGCCCATAAATATTGCTTTCACTGAAAAGTGAGACACAGTGAAGGAACAGTGGTACTTTCCACATTGGATAGTGTATGGCTTGGAAGGGAACTTGTAAGTGGTGGTGTTCTCATGTATCTGCTGCTCTTGTCACTCTGGATGTGGTGGTCTAGAGTTAAAAATTTGATGCTAGAAAAGCACAGCAGTTCAGGCAGCATCCGAGAAGCAGGAGAGTTTGAGCTTATGCCCAAAATGTCAACTCTCCTGACCTGCTGTGCTTTTCCAGCCCCACATTTTTCTGGGTCTCCAACATCTGGAGTCTTCACTTTCTCCTATGAGGTGATCTAGGTTTGGAAGGTACTGTCTATGGATCTTTGATGAATTTCTGCAGCTCATCTTGTAGATAGTAGCAGCAATGTGTCCTTTGTGTCAGTGGTATAGGGAGTCGGTGCTTGAGGATGTGTGCATTCAAGCAGGCTGCTTTGTTCTGGAAGGTGTCAAGCTTCATGAGTATTGTTGGAGCTGCGCTCATTCAGGCAAGTGGGGAGTATTCCCTTCACACCTGACTTGTGCCTTGTAGAGAGAGTTAACTTATGGTGAGTTTAACCTAAGGTTACCACACCTCAGACAAGGGGCAGTGTTGAGAAGGCAGGGCCTTCATGGTTGTATCAGCCAATATAGGAATTGAACTAGCATTGTTGGCATCATTCTGCATCACAAACCGGCTGTCTAGCCAACTGAGCTGATAAACCAACGGTGGCTGACCGTGAACTACTGAAGACTTTCCCAAGGTCACACTGGTGCTTGAGGTGTTTCCCACCCCCTCGTAGCATAATCACTGTGAAGGATAGGCTGGTGGCCCCTACACAGGGGTCATGCTGAACAGATGGCTGCCACCATGCCTGATTGAATGGGGCGTTTATTGGCCTGCTCCTGCCAAGTAGCCCCTCAACTCACCACTATCATATCTGTCTTCCCGGCTCAAACGTTGTGTCAATGTTGTGATTGTGATGTCAAACGACAAATGTTAACCCAAACAAAAACAAGACCATGAACTGGATTTCTGCAGACTCATCCAACTTTGGGGTGGGCGAGGGGAGTCCTTAGAAATTACAGATGAGATCCGGAGATAGAGAATCTGATTCCATTTCAGGCTTCAGAATATCGAGCATTTGTCAGGGCCCAATAACTGGGGTTCCAGGAGAGGGCAAACATTTCTCAGATGAGAGGTCGGGTCGGGGCTAGGGCCCCAAGCCAGAAGTCACCTCAGGGCCTGTGATTTCTATCCCTGCCCCCATTTCTGTTTTTACTAGCAAAATGAGTTCTAATAGGATGAGAAGGGGTAAATGCAGGATGTTCCCAATGACTGGGGAATTTGGAACCAAGAGTCACACTGTAACGGAACAGGCTGGGCCATTCAGGACTGAGATGAGGAGATACCTCTTCACCCAGAGAGTGCTGAGCCTGTGGAATTCTGTCACAGAAAGTGGTTGAAACCAAAACATTTAATGTTTTCAAGAGGAGTTATAGTTCTTAGGGCTAAGCGTGAACTGAGTAGGATGCTCAGCCATGATCATATTGAATGGTGGAGCAGGCTTGAAGAGCTGAATGGCTTCCTCCTGCTCCTATTTCCCATGTTTCTATATTTCCAAGGGAAAGGCTAGAAACTGAAACTCAACTGGATCATATGGAGTTGAATATCTATTAATTGTAAAGGAACAAACTACTTAAGATAAGCAAAATGCAAATTTCACCAAATTTCAACATTTCAAGGAGGAGCATGCCCACAAATGTTGCTTTCACTGAAAAGTGAGATACAGATTTTGTGCCTTCTAATTATACATTTTTCATTAAAAAATGAAAGAGAGTTGAATTGCTGTGTTTATTCCGTGTTGCTATGAAATTGAACATCAACTGCTCACTCACTGGAGTTATACAGAGAAACCTCGATTATCCGAATGATATGAGTGGGGAATATTTTGTTCGGATAATCGAATGTTCAAATGATCAAATGCCGGATAACCTAGTTTACGTTAACATCAGGACCTTGCGATCTTGCTGGATAATCCAAAATTCAGATAATCAATTTCCGGATAATTGAGGTTCCTCTGTATTTGAGTTGTCAGGTTTTTGTGAATGGTGTTCAGTTATTGCCATCTTTCTAACTTGTCAGAAATGAACAACTAAGAATGTTGATCCCAACTATGCTTCCATTTCACTGAATATGTCGGGGTCTCCCTGGCTGACTCTGGGTCCAACCATAATGAAGACATGATTACTTTTACACACTTCCTCATCAAACAAATTCAGAAGGAGACCATAAAGTCACAACACTGGGTTTTGAACTTACAGGAAAATGACTTGTTCTTCATTCCTGCTTGTGAAATATGGCAACCTTATCCTGAAAGGTCAAGAAAGAGCAATGACTTCCCCAGTTATGGTGATTGATAAGCTGCAGAGGTCACTTGTAATTACAGACGTAATGGTTTTACATCCAAATGGGTGTCGGACGCCCAGGCATCCCGCTTATGATATTTAACAGGGGATGATATTATATTCTTCCATTGAAGATATCATTTTTCAAACACTCCCACAGCCCCCCCCGACTCCCCCCCCCACTGACTCTCCCCACTTCCATGCTTCATTTTAACATGACATGTGAACTGAAATGTTAAGAGAAATATCTTTTTTCAATTTCTTTAATAGGTCCTACTGGCAAGGACAGCATTTGTTACCCATCTATAATTGCCCTTGAAAGGAGAAAGTGAGTTACCTTGCTGGCCTCCTGAAGTCAGTCTGGATTATAAATGTTTAATGTAGCATATCTGATATAACTGAATGACTTGTTTGGCCATTTCTGATTTGATCACACCATCCTGAGTCTGGAATTTAACACAGCACAAACTGGGCAAAGATTCAGATTCCCCTTCCCCGGAGAATGTTTCAGAACCCGAGCATTTCTACAACAACCATGACTGTCGATTTACTGACATTAGCTTTCAAACCCCAGATTAAGTTAATTAACTGAATTTAAAATCCCCAACATTTCTCGAGAGGATTCGCAATCTCTTGTCAGTAGTCCAGGTTTCTAACTTTTTAAAACAAACCCTTAAATCAGGTTAAACAGCCTTGATGGACCAAAACTTAATCAAATTGTTAACAAATTATTTCTTTGGTAAAATAACCACATTGTTGTTCCCTGGACTGTGAGCAATATCAACATGACAAATGTTTGTTGTTCATCACTAATCCCCTGTGAGAAGTTCAACCTAAATAATGACCATTGCTAATGATCACTAATGTTATTTTAATTTTCCCTTTTTTTGGTATTTTATCCCTGCTTTTCTCTTCCTTTTTCTGAAGTTGATTACTAACAGTGAAGTTGAGTTCTGTTGCTTACTCCCAATTGCCACTCGTTGTGAGTTTAGACCAAAATTATGGACACCTGTCAACCTGGCTCTTAGCTTATCAACAATTTAAATGAAACCAAAATATTATGGATCCTGGAAGTCTAAAATAAAAACAGAAAATGCTGAACTCAATGCTGAATGTTAACTCTGTTTTTCTCTAACCACGGAACTCCCAGACCTGCTGAGTTTCTTTGGCATTCTGTGTTTGTTTCAGATTTCCGCAGTTTCACCGCTTTCTTTTGAGTATTGCTTCAACTTGTTGATATGACACAGCCAATTATGTTTCCTGGTGATCTGGTTGTCAATCAGAGCATTTACTCTTGTGGTTTTTTTATCTATCCGATATGGACCACTGAACTGTGCTCTCAATAAAATCTCCCCCCAGTTGAAAAGTTCTCGTTGTTGGTGCATTGTTTCTTGTTTGTTTGCAATGCTGTGAGGTACTCATGAGCTACTTTGTAGGTTCTCATGAGCTGGGTTCCCCCATTTTCCCCAGAATCTGTATGGACCTATGAAGGCTGTTCGTGGCAGCATTTAAAGAAACCAAAAGTGAATGTGTTGGCACAGCGACCAGCCCGCAGGACACTTGGAGTGGCTGTGCAGCTTAGAGGGGACACTGTCTATGAATCGATCCTAGTGAGCACAGAGATGTCGTCCAACATGGAGGGTTCAGTCCTAAAAACATTTTCTTTGCTTAGTTTCAAAGATAGTCATAGAGGTCTACAGCATGGTTACAGGCCCTTCAGCCCAATTTGCCCACACCACCCAGTTTTCACAATGAAACTAGTCCCATTTGCCTGCATTTGGTCCATATCCCTCCATATCTAACCTATCCATGTACCTGTCTAAATGTTTCTTAATTGATGAAACTCACTTCCACCACTATCTTTGGTAGCCCATTCCAGGCACACACCACCTCTGTGTGACAAAATCTCCCCTCTGGACCCTTTTGTATCTCTCCCCTCTCACCTTAACCTGTGCCCTCTAATTTTAGATTCCCTTACCATGGGGAAAAGCTGTTGGCTATCTCCCTTAGCTAAGCCTTTCATGATTTTATAGTACTATATATGATCATCCCTCAGTCTGCTATGCTCCAGGGAAAAAAGCCCTAGTCTATCCAGTCTCTCCTCATAACTCACTTTGATCCTCTGACCTCAACTCCATTAATGAATTCAAAAGGGCAAAACTTTGAATCTTTCATTGAATCCTCTGCCTCTGAAGAAATTCCAGTTTGTCTCAGTCATGAGGGTGTTGATGCCCTGATCCCCATTTTGAGGGTTTGATGATGCCTTTCTAAAGCTGTGGGCAATAAAGTGAAGACCTTTTCAGTGTTATGCTCTGATTAACCATCCTGAAGAAGGATTCCTGAAGAAGGGCTCATGCCCGAAACATCGATTCTCCTGCTCCTTGGATGCTGCCTGACCTGCTGCGCTTTTCCAGCAACACATTTTCAGCTCTGATCTCCAGTATCTGCAGTCCTCCCTTTCTCCTCTGATTAGCCATCATCTTCCAGCAAGTGGCATCAAGGTGACCCATCTTGTGACAGTGGAAACAGTTCCTGTGTATACTCAAGGAAAGGTTGATCTCAATTAAAAGTTGATGGTCTATTTTGGCCAAAAGATCTCAAATTTTCCATGTATCACATGTAAAGGTTGACCCTAGTTCTTCAAAGATAACAGATCAACATTTATGAGTCAGTGTGCCATCCATTGTGTTTCGTTCCAGGTTTTCAACATTATCATATTCCATCATGTTTTTTCTTTATTCGTTTAGAGATCAATTAGGTTTCTGCTAATGATACAGTATGAATTTCGATGGGCATGAATTTTAAGTCCTCAAAAATAATATCCATGTAATAGTTGACCCCATAAATTTAGCCTTAAAATGTAGTCAACAAAAATTTGACAATTACTCGAGTATATACGGTATATGTCAGGCATCACTTCCCCCTTTACACCTCCCTTTCTGACCTGAGGAGAAGATCCTGGCACATTCCCTGCTATCCCTTTAAAATCCCTGGCTACTTGTTTTATTTTCACCTTCCCACCTTCTATCCTTCATTGGATTTCAAAGATAATGGAGACAGAATTCAGATTTATGGACCAGCTCAGAATGTTCAGCTTTTTCAACTGCCTTAATTCCTGCTGTTGCTATCTTGTGATTTTTCTAATGAGTTCTGATCAAATTTTCATTTGGAGAATTATCTCCCTGAGGGCCTCTTACATAGTATCTTATTTTAATGCCTGTATCCAATGGTGAGAATTAATTCCCTCTACTTGTTCAAATTCTATATAATTCTGCCCATGTTACTTTGGGATATTTCTTTATAAAAGCCTCAGAGATCAACAAATATACCTCAGGAATAGCCTTTTCTGCCACCTCATAATGTGTAGAAGCTTCCTCAGAAAGCAAGACCTTGCCTGTCAGAGTGCTGTGCATGAGCAATGTTCAATTTTTGTTTTGGCCACCTCACTTGCTGAACAATCTTTTCAAAAGATTTTGTTTTTTAATTAATACATCAGCATCTTCTGTCATGAAACTTTAGGACAATTAGCTCAAATCCAATCAGATCCCCACTGGGTCTTGCATTGAACTCAGAAAACTGCTTGGAGTGGGATCCGAGTAACTCAAAGAACATTGAGGGAAGCGATGGCCTAGTATCGCTGAACTGTTAATCCATCGCTGAAATGTTTTGGAGACCTGGCTTCTAATTCTGCCTTGGCAGATGGTGAAATTTGAATCCAACAAAAATCTGGAATTAAGAGTCTAATGCTGACCATGAATCCATTGTCAATTATCCAGGAAAACCCCATCTGGGTCAGAGTAGTGGGCAATAAATGCTGGCATAGCCAGTGATGCCTACGTAGCGTGAATGAATTAAAAAAAACTGAAGATCTGAAGAATGGTCACTGGACTTGAAATCATAACTCAATTTGTCTCTCCACAGATGCTGCCAGACCTGCTGAGTTTCTCCAGCAATTTCTGTTTTTGTTCGTTCCTTGGAGTCAGTATTCTGTTTTTCAATTACAGCCTTTTCAGCTGTGATTCCATCAGTTTTTTTAATCCCTCTTGCCTCTTTCTTTTCTCTTGCAACTTTAGATCCAGTTTCTTACATGTTCTTTCTCTTTCTGTTTCCTCTAAAAGTGGCATGGTGGCTCAGTGGTTAGCACTCCTGCCTCACAGCATCAGCAGCCTGGGTTCGATTCCTACCTTGGGTCTGTGTGGAGTTTGCACATTCTCTCTGTGTCTGTGTGGGCTTTTGCCCACAATCTAAAGATGTGCAGGTTAGGTGAATTGACCAAGCTCAATTACCCATAGTGTTAGGTGCATGAGTCAGGGGTAAGTGTAGGGTAGGGGAATTGGTCTGGGTGGTTTACTCTTTGGAGGGTTGGTGTGGACTTGTTGGGATGAAGGGCCTGTTTCCACACTGTAAGGATTCTAATCTTTTCCTTCAGTTTCAAGTTTTCTCTTTGGATTTTCATTTCCAATTCTCCTTCTGTTTTTTTTAGATCTATTTCAGATCTTTAATCTGCAATTGTAGTATTGTATTATCTATTGGCTCACTATCTGATTTCTTTTGCTGTTGTTTCAATTTCTAACAAGGTTAGATCTCACGGAATACAGGGAGAACTCGCCATTTGGATACAGAACTGGCTCAAAGGTAGAAGACAGAGGATGGTGGTGGAGGGTTGTTTTTCAGACTGGAGGCCTGTGACCAGTGGAGTGCCACAAGGATCGGTGCTGGGGCCCTCTACTTTTTGTCATTTACATAAATGATTTGGATGTGAACATAAGAGGTACAGTTAGTAAGTTTGCAGATGACACCAAAATTGGAGGTGTAGTGGACAGCGAAGAGGGTTACCTCAGATCACAACAGGATCTTGACCAGATGGGCCAATGGGCTGAGAAGTGGCAAATGGAGTTTAATTCAGATAAATACGAGGTGCTGCATTTTGGGAAAGCAAATTTTAGCAGGACTTATACACTTAATGGTAAGGTCCTAGAGAGTGTTGCTTAACAAAGAGACCTTGGAGTGCAACTTTATAGCTCCTTGAAAGTGGAGTTGCAGGTAGACAGGATAGTGAAGAAGGTGTTTGGTATGCTTTCTTTTATTGGTCAGAGTATTGAGTATAGGAGTTGGGAAGTCATGTTGTGGCTGTACAGGACATTGGTTAGGCCACTGTTTGAATACTACATATAATACTGGTCTCCTTCCTATTGGAAAGATATTGTGAAACTTGAAAGGGTTCAGAAAAGATTTACAAGGATGTTGCCAGGGTTGAAGATTTGAGCTATAGAGAGAGGCTGAACAGGCTGGGGCTGTTTTCCCTAGAGTGTCGGAGGCTGTGGAGTGACCTTATAGAGGTTTACAGAATTATGAGGGGCATGGATAGAATAAATAAACAAAGTCTTTTCCCTGGGGTCGGGGAGTCCAGAACTAGACGGCATAGGTTTAGGGTGAGAGGGGAAAGATATAAAAGGAACCTAAGGGGCAACGTTTTCACGCAGAGGGTGGTATGTGTATGGAATGAGCTGTCATAGGATGTGGTGGAGGCTGGTACAATTGCAACATTTAATAGGCATTTGGATGGGTATATGAATAAGAAGGGTTTGGAGGGATATGGGCCGGGTGCTGGCAGGTGGGACTAGATTGGGTTGGGATATCTGGTCAGCATGGATGGGTTGGACCAAAGGGTCTGTTTCCGTGCTGTACATCTCTATGATTCATTGTCCTCTTACCTCAGTTACATCTGCTTTCATAGATCCTATGTTCTCTATTAATTCATTTAGCCTTTCAAGTCAACCTTCTCTCCCCAGAACAACCTTCGCAATTGTCAAAGCTTTTCTTTGCTTGTCTCCTAACTATTACTCTACTTCAAATTAAGCATTTACATTGGGTACACCAGATGAACATTGACTTTTATGTTAAGTCTCAGGCTGGAGATGTGTGCTGTTGCTCCAGTCTCTCTACTCTCTCTATAGGTCCTAACATAAAGCAAAAATATATTTCCCAGGTATTGAGATGGAATAAAATCCCTATAGTGTGGAAAAAGACCATTCAACCCATCAAATCCACACTGGCCCTTTGAAGACCATCCCACCCAGCCCCACCCTGCTACCTTATAACTGTGCATTGCCTGTTACTAATCCACCGAACACTATTGGACAATTTAGCATGGTCATTTCACCTGGCCTGCATATCTTCGGACTGTGGGAGTGAACGGGAGCACCCGGAGGAAACCCGCTCAGACACAGGGAGATTGTGCAATCTCCACACAGACAGTTATCCAAGGCTCTAATTGAATCCAGATCCATGTTACTGTGAGGCAGCAGTGCTAATCACTGAGCTACCATGCTGCCCCATGATATCTAATTAAATACCTTATACCAGATCCATCAACCATGCTTCTCTTATAAAAACAATTATCTATTTGTTATCAAAACATAATTTATTCAATAAAAATGTCATAACTTGTTAAAATACACAGTGGTAATATGAAAGTACAAATGTTTACCCCTTCAAATAATCCCAAATGCATGTACAAGGATGCAGAAGTTATGTCGCAGTTACACAAAACCCTAGTTAGACTTCACCTGGAGTTCTGTGAGCAAAACCACACCTTAGGCAGAATCCTTTAGCCTTGGAGGGAATACAATGTAGTTTTACAAGAATGACACCTGGAATTTAGTGGTTAAATTATGAGTAGAGATTATCCAAATCAGGCCTGCTTTCTCTGGGGACTTTAGAATGTCAAGCGCGATCTGATCGAAGTCTTCATGATATTAACAGGAAAAGACAGTGTAGATAAATCTAAACTATTTCCACTGGTTGGAGATTCTGGAACTGGGAGCATAGTCTGAGAATTAGGGCCAGAATAGTTAGGTGAGATGTGAGAAAGCACTTGTGCACACAAAGGGGGATGACTTGTGCACACAAAGGGCGGCACGGTGGCACAGTGGTTAGCACTGCTGCCTCACAGCGCCTGAGACCCGGGTTCAATTCCCGACTCAGGCGACTGACTGTGTGGAGTTTGCACGTTCTCCCCGTGTCTGCGTGGGTTTCCTCCAGGTGCTCCGGTTTCCTCCCACAGTCCAAAGATGTGCGGGTCAGGTGAATCGGCCATGCTAAATTGCCCGTAGTGTTAGGTAAAGGGTAAATGTAGGGGTATGGGTGGGTTGCGCTTCGGCGGGTTGGTGTGGACTTGTTGGGCCGAAGGGCCTGTTTCTACACTGTAAGTAACCTAAAAAAAAGATTTGGAACTCTCTTCCACAAATGGCAATGGATGCTGGATCAGTTGTTAATTTAAATCTGAGATGGATACATTTTTGTTAAACAATAATATTAAGAAATACGGGTCGAAGGCAAGTATATAGAGTTTGGCCATAGAGCAGCCATGGTCTCAACGGTGGAACATGCTTGAGGGGCTGAATGGCTTCCTCTTGTTCCTATGTTCCTATTTAAGTAGGTAGTTTATGGGGTGTGGGGAGCAAAAGGATTAATTGTTTTGGGTATGGAATGCAACTGGTAGACATAGTTAGAAGAATGAATGACAAGATAAAGAAGGTTTCTTTTAAGCAAAGTATTGTCATGAGCAGCAGTACGTTGCTTGAGCAAGGAGTGATGAAAGTCCAATCAGAACAACCTCAAAAGGAATTAAATATAAGGCTGAATCTTGACTAAGTGTGAGTTTGTCAAGTTTTTGGAAAGGTTTCTCTCTACAAGGTTTCTCTCACAGTTATTCACTGTGAATAACCAAATGCACCTCATTAACTACTTACCCTGTCTCAATGGTGTTCCTCTTGCCCAATTCTAGCCCCATCTTACCATGTGCAGCTCTGGAACCACTCCCAGTCTGGACAGAACCTCCAGCAAGCAGCCCCCGTCTGTGTGTCTGCATGTAAGAGCATCTCAGTGTGGCAGGACTGGTAGCCTTTAGGCTCTGGCTGAAGGGCTACTGCATGTAAACAAGACAGGGCAAGGTAAGGCAAGGCATGGTGTGGGCAAGCCTGCAGGTAGGCACTAAGTGACCAAGCTCTGACAGTTCAAGCAGCTCTTAGATGTAGTCTAGTCCATCCATGAGCAGCATGCCTGTTCCTGTATGCAGTGTTCTTGCAACAGCCTTTCAAATTTAAGACAGAGATTGATTGGTTCTTGGTTGGTAAGGGGACGAAGGGTTACAGGGAGAAGGCAGGATAATGAGTCTGAGAAACATATAGCCATGATTGGCTAGGCAGACTCAATGGGCTGAATGGCCTAATACAGGGTGGCATGGTGGTTCAGTGGCTAACACTGCTTTCTCACAGTGTCAAGAACCCAGTTTCAATCCTGCCCTTGGGGCTACTGTTTGTGTGGAGTTTGCACATTCTCACATTGTCTGCATATGGGTGCTCCAGTTTCCTCCCACTGTCCAAAGATGTGCAGGTGAGGTGGATTAACCATGAGGGAAGCAAGATTACAGGGATGGAATTGGGTGGGCTGCTCTTCAGAGGGTCAGTGTGGACTGAATGGCCTACTTGCGTAGGGATTCTATGATTCTGCTCCTAAACCTTATTGTTGATGGGTTCTGCAGTGCAGCTCTGTGCTTCCTTAGCAGCCTGCAGGTGGAACGGAGAAGGGCCATAACCATCCTGTGGATTGGCAAGTGTCAGGTGCCAATGTCCATGGATGAGGGGTACGGGTGCCTGCTGCCCACGGATTGTGTCCTGAAATGCTGCTTGCTGCTGAGCAACATGGAGACTCCTTGCAGCCAGCGAATCCCCAAACACCAGCTCTGCAATGCACATTGAGAATTCTCAGTATCCAATTTTGCTCAGTTGATTTGGAAACAGGACGGTGCATTCAAAAGGGCAAGAAATGCAGTTAGTGAGGTGTTTAAGAAGCTACAGTCCCTCTTACTAGGCACCTCACCACCGCTGAGACAGAAACCCTTTGCAGTGCCTGGAAATTGTACAGAAGATGCAGTAAGTTATTCCCGATGTCAGGATCAGCATCGCCCAATGACTTGCATGGGTTTGCTTCAAAGCTCACCATTACCCACGTACCTCAGATCTTTATACAATTTTGCCTATAGATTTTTAAATAAAGTTACAGGGCTGCAGAGAGGGGTGGGACCAATCAGATTCCTTTCTCAAAGAGCCAGCACAGACATGATGGACTGAAGGGCCTTTCAACCGTTGTATTATTCTGAGTCTTACCAGGCTGTCCACCTCGTGAAGGGCAAGAGGCCACATTTTACCTGTGTTCACGCACAACTCACTTCAGTCATTAGGAGCAGGATCCCTCTGTGATTCTACACAACTCTGCTCTAGTTAACAGATACTGAATTCAATTGTATCATCTTGCCACATGGGATGAGCTGACCACAGTGGTAGTGTCCCTACCTCCAAGGTAGGCAGTCCAGGACCAAGTCCCACTTGTTGTGGAGGTAGATATTTTCAATCAACCTGCCTAGATATTACAATGTACTTTTGGATCTGGTGAGACTTGAACCTGGCTTGAAAACTGTGGTGCTGGAAAAACACAGCAGGCCAGGCAGCAACCGAGGAGCAGGAGAATCGACGTTTCGGGCATAAGCCCTTCGTCAGGAATGAAGGGCTTAAGCCCGAAACGCCGATTTCCCTGCTACTCGGATGCTGCCTGGCCTGCTGTGTTTTTCCAGCACCACAGTTTTGAACTCTGGTCTCCAGCATCTGCAGTCCTCACTTTCTCCTAGAGACTTGAATCTGGGTCTTCTGCCGCAGAGGCAGGGACACTGCCATTGCACTATAGGGGCCTGACCATTGTAGAGGTGTGTAATAACATCTCTGAGCAGATCGATGAGAGAAGAAAGGCCACAGGTAGGCTGGGAATTGAAAGAATTGCAAGATAGTGTTTAATATCTAGTCACATGGTGCATTTCCTCACTAAACCATTGGGGGGCAACACATCCCAGTACGGACATTACTCCTCTGTTCTGGGCATTATGCACGTATAATTAAATTAATTTTTTGCTGTCAGATTCCTTTGAATTTATTGGCCTCCAATATGTAAAAAATACTTATTAAACTGTACATGTTTCTCTGATCTCAGTGGAGACTTCAATAACAAAATGCAGCCCCAGGGCTGTCTGGGATGGTCAGCCCTCTCCAGATACTGTTCCAGCACCAGCCTATCCATGAGGAAAGAAACTATCCATTTGGCCCTTCCTGGGCAGTGCTGGTGTTCATGCTCAACACCCAGTGTCCAGAGACAGGAGGAGAAATCACAGGCCCTGCTGCTGCGGCTGGTCCCGACCTGGGAACAAGATCCCAATCCCAGCCCCTTGTGCAATTAACACTTCGCCCCAAAAGACCACAGCACAGGGACCCCCTCACAAACCCCCGACCAGAGCACAGTGACCCCCTCACACACCCCCGACCAGAGCACAGTGACCCTCTCACACACCCCCGACCAGAGCACAGTGACCCTCTCACACACCCCCGACCAGAGCACAGTGACCCCCTCACACACCCCCGACCAGAACACAGTGACCCCCTCACACACCCCCGACCAGAGCACAGTGACCCCGTCACACACCCCCGACCAGAGCACGGTGACCCCCTCACACACCCCCGACCAGAACACAGTGACCCCCTCACACACCCCCGACCAGAACACAGTGACCCCCTCACACACCCCCGACCAGAGCACAGTGACCCCCTCACACACCCCCGACCAGAACACAGTGACCCCCTCACACACCCCCGACCAGAGCACAGTGACCCCCTCACACACCCCCGACCAGAGCACAGTGACCCCCTCACACACCCCCGACCAGAACACAGTGACCCTCTCACACACCCCCGACCAGAGCACAGTGACCCCCCTCACACAACCCCGACCAGAGCACAGTGACCCCCCTCACACACCCCCGACCAGAGCACAGTGACCCCCCTCACACACCCCCGACCAGAACACAGTGACCCCCCTCACACACCCCCGACCAGAGCACAGTGACCCCCTCACACACCCCCGACCAGAGCACAGTGACCCCCCTCACACACCCCCGACCAGAACACAGTGACCCCCCTCACACACCCCCGACCAGAGCACAGTGACCCCCTCACACACCCCCGACCAGAACACAGTGACCCCCCTCACACACCCCCGACCAGAACACAGTGACCCCCCTCACACACCCCCGACCAGAACACAGTGACCCCCCTCACACACCCCCGACAGGAGCACAGTGACCCCCTCACACACCCCCGACCAGAACACAGTGACCCCCTCACACACCCCCGACCAGAAGAAAGTGACCCCGTCACACACCCCCGACCAGAACACAGTGACCCCCTCACACACCCCCGACCAGAGCACAGTGACCCCCTCACACACCCCCGACCAGAACACAGTGACCCCCTCACACACCCCCGACCAGAGCACAGTGACCCCCCTCACACACCCCCGACCAGAACACAGTGACCCCCTCACACACCCCCGACCAGAGCACAGTGACCCCCTCACACACCCCCGACCAGAGCACAGTGACCCCCCTCACACACCCCCGACCAGAACACAGTGACCCCCTCACACACCCCCGACCAGAGTACAGTGACCCCCCTCATACACCCCCGACCAGAACACAGTGACCCCCCTCACACACCCCCGACCAGAGCACAGTGACCCCCCTCACACACCCCCGACCAGAACACAGTGACACCCTCACACACCCCCGACCAGAACACAGTGACCCCCCTCACACACCCCCGACCAGAACACAGTGACCCCCCTCACACACCCCCGACCAGAGCACAGTGATCCCCTCACACACCCCCGACCAGAACACAGTGACCCCCTCACACACCCCCGACCAGAACACAGTGACCCCCTCACACACCCCCGACCAGAGTACAGTGACCCCCCTCACACACCCCCGACCAGAACACAGTCACCCCCTCACACACCCCCGACCAGAACACAGTGACCCCCCCTCACACACCCCCGACCAGAACACAGTGACCCCCCTCACACACCCCCGACCAGAGCACAGTGACCCCCCTCACACACCCCCGACCAGAACACAGTGACCCCCCTCACACACCCCCGACCAGAGCACAGTGACCCCCCTCACACACCCCCGACCAGAGCACAGTGACCCCCCTCACACACCCCCGACCAGAACACAGTGACCCCCCTCACACACCCCCGACCAGAGCACAGTGACCCCCCTCACACACCCCTGACCAGAGCACAGTGACCCCCTCACACACCCCCGACCAGAACACAGTGACCCCCCTCACACACCCCCGACCAGAACACAGTGACCCCCCTCACACACCCCCGACCAGAGCACAGTGACCCCCCTCACACACCCCCGACCAGAACACAGTGACCCCCTCACACACCCCCGACCAGAGCACAGTGACCCCCGTCACACACCCCTGACCAGAGCACAGTGACCCCCCTCACACACCCCCGACCAGAACACAGTGACCCCCTCACACACCCCCGACCAGAACACAGTGACCCCCTCACACACCCCCGACCAGAGCACAGTGACCCCCCTCACACACCCCCGACCAGAACACAGTGACCCCCTCACACACCCCCGACCAGAAGAAAGTGACCCCGTCACACACCCCCGACCAGAGCACAGTGACCCCCTCACACACCCCCGACCTGAGCACAGTGACCCCCCTCACACACCCCCGACCAGAACACAGTGACCCCCCTCACACACCCCCGACCAGAACACAGTGACCCCCTCACACACCCCCGACCTGAGCACAGTGACCCCCTCACACACCCCCGACCAGAACACAGTGACCCCCCTCACACACCCCCGACCAGAACACAGTGACCCCCTCACACACCCCCGACCTGAGCACAGTGACCCCCTCACACACCCCCGACCAGAGCACAGTGACCCCCCTCACACACCCCCGACCAGAGCACAGTGACCCCCTCACACACCCCCGACCAGAGCACAGTGACCCCCCCTCACACACCCCCGACCAGAACACAGTGACCCCCCCTCACACACCCTCGACCAGAGCACAGTGACCCCCTCACACACCCCCGACCAGAGCACAGTGACCCCCCTCACACACCCCTGACCAGAACACAGTGACCCCCCCTCACACACCCTCGACCAGAACACAGTGACCCCCTCACACACCCCCGACCTGAGCACAGTGACCCCTCCAAAACCCCAACCAGAGCACAGTGACCCCCTCACACACCCCCGAACAGAGCACAGTGACCCATCACACCCCCCAACCAGAGCATAGTGACCCCCCTCTCGCACCCCAACCAGAGCACAGTGACTCCTCCCACACCCCGACCAGAGCATAGTGACCCCCCTCCCACACCCGCGACCAGAGCACAGCGACCCTCAAGGCAATAACGAGATCAATGGGACCCATCCCTTGATCAGATTACAATGGTCCCCCTTGTTGTTGGTTGTTGGGTCTACGTGAACCAGCGCTCCGCGCCCCCCGCTCCCACCCCAGACCCCACCCTTTATCATCGCACTCTATCAATTTGTCCTTCTCATCCGTTTGCCCCCTCTCTGTCTAACTTCCCTTCACTGTATTTTTGTTTCTCATTCCACCTTGTTGTGATGTGTTGCATGTTCCCGTCCCTCTCTTGGTGAGCAGAGTTCTCCTGATTGGATTTCTTGGTGATCTTCTTATCTTTCAGGCCTGTATCTTCTTCGGCTGTTCCAATAATGGATCTGTCCACTCTATCAAACTTTGTAAACTTTACAGACCAGCTCATCCCTCAGTCAATCTTCTTTTTTGAGAAAGAAAGCTGTAGGCCGATTAATCTTCTCTGATTGATAGAACCTCCCCATTCTGATGTCATCCCTGTAAATCCTTCAGCACGTTATTCCCTCCTTGACGTTGTCTCTGTTAAAGGAGACCAGAACTGCACACCCTACACTTTCAGAAAGGCCTTTCTCTGAACCATCTTTATAAAGAGGATTTACATAATGAACTGTAAAACTTCTCAAAATCGCTACAATTTCTTCATTTTGGGAGTACTGCACACGTGTCTGTGTAAGTGTATATGTGTTTGTGGCTGTGTGTTTGAGGGTGTGTACGCGGCTCTATGTATGTGTGTGAATGTGTTGTGGCTGTGTGTATGAGTGAATCGTGGTGCACTTGATGTATATGTGTGTTTGTGGCTGTGTGTGTGTGTGTGTGCGCGCGTGTGGGTGTGTGAGTGAGTGAGTGAGTGTGTGTGTGTGTGTGTGTGTGAGAGAGACTCTGTGGACTTGTGTGTCCTGTGTGTGTGTGTGTGTGTGTGTGTGTGTGTGTGTGTGTGTGTCTCTGTGTCTGTGCATGTCTCTGTGTGGGTTTGTGTGTGTGGTCTGTGCATGTCTGTCTGTGTGTGTGTGTGTGCACATGCATGTCTGTGTGTGCGTGTGCAGGTATGTGTGTGTGTGCATGTGCATGTCTGTGTGTTTGCACGTGCATGTCTGTGTGTGTGCACGTGCATGTCTGTGTGTGTGTGCGCGTGCATGTCTCTGTGTGTGTGCATATCTGTGTGTGCATGTCTGTGTGTGCACTTGCATGTCTGTGTGTGTGCGTGTATGTGTGTGTGTCTCTGTGTGTGCATGTCTGTGTGTGTGCATGCATGTCTGTGTGTGCATGTCTGTGTGTGTGTGCATGCATGTCTGTGTGTGCATGTCTGAGCGTGCATGTCTGTGTGTGCATGTCTGTGTGTGCATGTCTGTGTGTGTGTGCCTGTGTGTGCGTCTGTGTGTGTGTGCATATCTGTGTGTGCATGTCTGTGTGTGTGCGCTTGCATGTCTGTGTGTGTGTGCGTGTATGTGTGTGTGTCTCTGTGTGTGCATGTCTGTGTGTGCGTGTGTCTCTGTGTGCATGTCTGTGTGTGCATGCCTGTGTGTGTGCATGTCTGTGTGTGTGTGTGAGTGAGTGTGCATGTCCCTGTGTCTGTGTGTGCATGTCTGTGTATGTGTGTGCCTGTGTGTGCATGTCTGTGTGTGTGCGTGTCTGTCTGTGTGTGTGTGCATGTCTATGTGTGCATATCTGTGTGTGTGTGCATGTCTGTGTGTGTGCATGTCTCTCTGCGTGTGCATGTCTGTGTGTGCATGTCTGTGTGTGTGTGTGCATGTCCCTGTGTGTGTGTGTGTGTGTGTGCATGTGTGTGTGTGTGCATGTCTATGCGTGTGTGTGTGCATGTCTCTCTGTGTGTGCATGTCTGTGTGTGTGTGTGTCTGTGTGTGCATGTCTGTGTGTGTGCATGTCTGTGTATGTGTGCATGCATGTCTGTGTGTGTGTGCATGTCTGTGTGTGTGTGTCTATGGGTGTGTGCACATGTCTGTGTGTGTGCATGTCTGTGTATGTGTGCATGCATGTCTGTGTGTGTGTGCATGTCTGTGTGTGTGTGTGTCTATGGGTGTGTGCACATGTCTGTGTGTGTGCATGTCTGTGTGTGTGTGTGCATGTCTGCGTGTGTGTGTGCATGTTTGTGTGTGTGTGCATGTCTGTGTGTGCATGTCTGTGTGTGTGCATGTCTGTGTATGTGTGCATGCATGTCTGTGTGTGTGTGCATGTCTGTGTGTGTGCGTGTGTCTGTGTGTGTGTGCGCATGTCTGTGTGTGTGCATGTCTCTGTGTGTGTGTGCATGTCTGCGTGTGTGTGTGCATGTCTGTGTGTGTGCGTGCGCATATGTGTGTGTGTGTCTGTGTGTGCATGTCTGTGTATGTGCATGTCTGTGTGTGTGCATGTCTCTGTGTGTGTGCATGCACATCTGCATATGTGTATGTATGTCTGTGTGTGCATGTCTGTGTGTGTGTGCATGTCTGTGTGTGTGTGCACGTATGTCTGTGTGTGCATGTCTGTGTGTGTGTGTGTGCATGTCCCTGTGTGTGTGTGCCTGTGTGTGCATGTCTGTGTCTGTGTATGTGTGTGTGTGCATGTCTGTGTGTGTGCATATGCATGTCTGTGTGTGCATGTCTGTGTAGTGTGTGTCTGTGTGTGTGCATGTGTATGTGTGCACGCGTGCATGTCTCTGTGTGCACGTGCATGTCTGTGTGTGCATGTGTGTGTGTGTGCATGTCTGTGTGTGTGCATGTCTGTGTGTGTGTGTGTGCATATCTGTGTGTGTGTGTGCCTGTGTGTGCATGTCTGTGTGTGTGTGTATGCCTGCGTGTGTGTGCATGTGTGTCTGTGTGTGTGTGTGCATGTCTGTGTGAGTGTGTGTGTGTGTGTGTGTGCATGTCCCTGTGTATGCGTGTGTGCATGTCTCTGTGTGCGTATGCATGTCTCTGCATGCATGTGCGTGCATGTCTCTGCGTGTGCGTGCATGTCTGTGTGTGTGGGCATGTCTCTGTGTGCGTGTGCATGCATGTCTCTGTATGCATGTGCGTGCATGTCCCTGTGTGTGTGTGTGTGTGCATGTCTCTGTATGTATGTGTGTGTGTGTGCATGTCCCTGTGTGCATGTCTGTGTGTGTGGGCATGTCTGTGTGTGTGTGTGTGTGTGTGTGCGCATGTCTCTGTGTGCATGTGTGTGCATGTCACTGTGTGTGTGTGTGCATGTCACTGTGTGTGTGCATGTCTGTGTGTGTGCATGTCCCTGTGTGTGTGTGTGTGCATGTCTCTGTGTGCATATGCATGTCTCTGTGTGCGTGTGCGTGCATGTCTCTGTATGTGTGTGTGTGCATGTCTCTGCATGCATGTGCGTGCATGTCTCTGCATGTGCATGCATGTCTGTGTGTGTGTGCATGTCTCTGTGTGCGTGTGCGTGCATGTCTCTGTGTGTGTGTGCATGTCTGTGTGTGTGTGCATGTCTCTGTGTGTGTGTGCATGTCTGTGTGTGTGTGCGCGTGCATGTCTGTGCATGTGTATGTCTATGTGTCTGTGTGTGTGCATGATTGTGTGTGTGTGCATGCATGTCTGTGTGTGCGCGCATGTCTGTGTGTGTGCATGTCTGTGTGTGTGCATGTCTGTGTCTGTGTGTGTGCGTGTGCATGTCTGTGTGTGCGTGCATGTCTGTGTGTATGTCTGTGTTTGTGTGTGCATGTCTGTGTGTGTGTGTGCATGTCTGTGTGTGTGTGCATGTCTGTGTGTGTGTGTCTCTGTGTGTGTGCATGTCTGTGTGTGCGCATGCCTGTCTGTGTGTGCGTGTGTGTGTGTGCATGTGTGTCTGTGTGTGCATGTCTGTGTGGTGTGTGTCTGTGTATGTGCATGTCTGTGTGTGTGCATGTCTGTGTGTGTGCGCCTGTGTGTGCATGTCTGTGTGTGTGCATGTCTGTGTGCGTATGTGTTTGCATGTCTGTGCATGTGTATGTCTGTGTGTCTGTGTGTGCATGTCTGTGTGTGTGCATGTCTGTGTGTGTGCGCCTGTGTGTGCATGTCTGTGTGTGTGCATGTCTGTGTGCGTATGTGTGTGCATGTCTGTGCATGTGTATGTCTGTGTGTCTGTGTGTGTGCATGTCTGTGTGTGTGTGCACGCATGTCTGTGTGTATGTGTGTGTGTGCATGTCTGTGTGTGTGTGTCTCTGTGTGTGTGCATGTCTGTGTGTGTGTGTGCCTGTCTGTGTGTGTGCGTGTGTGTGTGTGCATGTGTGTCTGTGTGTGCATGTCTGTGTGGTGTGTGTCTGTGTATGTGCATGTCTGTGTGTGTGCATGCCTGTATGTGTGTGCGCGTGCATGTCAGTGTGTTTGTGTGTCTGTGTCTGTGTGTCTGTGTGTGTGCATGTCTGTGTGTGTGTGCACGCATGTCTGTGTGTGTGTGTGCATGTTTGTGTGTCTGTGCGCGCATGTCTGTGTGTGTGCATGTCTGTGTGTGTGTGCGTTTGCATGTCTGTGTGTGTGTGCGTGCATGTCTGTGTGTATGTGTGTGTGTGCATGTCTGTGTGTGTGTCTCTGTGTGTGTGCATGTCTGTGTGTGTGTGTGCCTGTCTGTGTGTGCGTGTGTGTATGTGTGTCTGTGTGTGCATGTCTGTGTGGTGTGTGTCTGTGTATGTGCATGTCTGTGTGTGTGCATGCCTGTATGTGTGTGCGCATGCATGTCAGTGTGTTTGTGTGTCTGTGTCTGTGTGTCTGTGTGTGTGCATGTCTGTGTGTGTGTGTGTCTGTGTCTGTGTGTGTGTGTCTATGTGTGTGTGTCTGTGTGCGTGTGCGTGCGTGTTTGTGTCTGCGTGTGTGTGTGCATGTGCGTGCATGTCTGTGTGTGTGTCTGTGTGCGTGCATGTCTGTGTGCGTGTGTGTCTGTGTCTGTGTGCGTGTCTGTGTCTGTATGTGTGTGTCTGTGTGTCTGTGTCTGTGTGTCTGTGTCTATGTGTGTGTGTGTGTCTGTGTGTGTGTCTGTCTGTGTCTATGTCTGTGTGTGTGTGTCTGTGTCTATGACTGTGTGTGTGTGTGTGTCTGTGTCTGTGTGTGTCTGTGTGTCTGTGTGTCTGTGTCTATGTGTGTGTGTGTGTCTATGTGTGTGTGTGTCTGTGTGTGTGTCTGTCTGTGTCTATGTCTGTGTGTGTGTGTGTCTGTGTCTATGACTGTGTGTGTGTGTGTCTGTGTCTGTGTGTGTCTGTGTGTCTGTGTGTCTGTGTCTATGTGTGTGTGTGTCTATGTGTGTGTGTGTCTGTGTGTGTGTCTGTCTGTGTCTATGTCTGTGTGTGTGTGTGTCTGTGTCTATGTCTGTGTGTGTGTGTGCGTCTGTGTCTGTGTGTGTCTGTGTGTCTGTGTGTCTGTGTCTATGTGTGTGTGTCTGTGTGTTTGTGTCTATGTCTGTGTGTGTGTGTGTGTGTGTCTGTGTGTCTGTGTGTGTGTGTGTGTTTGTGTCTATGTCTGTGTGTGTGTGTGTGTCTGTGTGTCTGTGTGTGTGTGTGTGTGTCTATGTCTGTGTGTGTGTGTGTCTGTGTGTCTGTGTGTGTGTGTGTGTCTATGTCTGTGTGTGTGTGTGTGTGTGTGTGTGTGTACCAGATGGGATGGGAGGAGGGAATGGGAAGGAAGGAGAAGAAAAAGCAAGACCAACACCAGTAACACCTGGTGACAGACAGCACCTCGATCCAGACCATTACCTCATCCTCCTTCATCTGCAATGACCCTTCAGCACTCCGTGTTCCATTCATCCCGGGTTTCCATAGCAGCTGCTGTTGTCTGTATTAGATGAGAATATTGACTGTCTGAGTATCAGAACAACACATTTGCTGATAAAAGGATAGCGTTCTTTTTTAGCTTACCTTGTTCAACTGCTATCAAAGCTGAAAAATTTTAAAAAACATTTTAAGTAATTAGATCCTTTAAAATGGCAGTTAGTTTGGATTAACAGGATTGAAAACAAACAAAAGGAGGAGAAACTGTTGTGGAAGTTATATCTGTTCCTGAAATGGTTTAAAATTAAGCTATTATATTGGGCTATTAAGGCAAGGGTCGGTTCAATTGGACAAATAAAGGATAAATGGTTCTCAATTTCAGTGAAACAAATAGCAAGAGAAGGTGATGCAGTAAATGTGACACTTACCTTTGGACATCTGGTTCAGACAGAGGCTAAAGGATATAATCTCGACTGGGATAACCAGTAATGGTGGTACATCCTCTGTATTATAACAAGGAGATATTAGCAACTCTTGTGGCTTGTTATGGTTCAGAACAACCCATTCTATCAATACAAAGGGCACTTCTGTGTTGCTGCCAAGTCCAAAAGTTTCCACTCAATTACCCCCCTGAGTTGATTTTGAGAGCTGCAGGCAACAGCATTGAATGCCATTTGTCCTCCTCTAACACGGATGCCACACACTCCAGAAGCCTTCTGGAAATATTTGAGGAATTATATGAGGTACCAGCTCCAATTGCTTGCTCTCACATCCCAAACTCTTCGCACAAAGTTAAAAATCACACAGCACCAGGTTATAATCCAACAGGTTTATTTGGAAGCACCAACTTTCGGAGCGCTGCTCCTTCATCAGGGGAATCAGGTGCTATGTGATGTTTAACTTTATATACCCCGGTCCAACACTGGCACCTCCAAATCTGCGCACAATGAACCTTGGTATTGATTCCTTTCGGAAAAGCATTTTCTTTTTTAACTAGACCGTTGCCCTTGAGTAATGGTTTCAGTAGTTGTATCTGAGAAACTTCAGTCAACCTGAAAGTAAGGCAGCAAAAATTAATTTCCGATGATCAGACGATGATCATTTTCTGTACCCCGTATCGATTATCTACCGAGTTTATCCTAAAATAAATATTGCATTTTAACGACCCTTTTGCTGTCTTGACATGCTTAACAGGCCATGAAGTAATCTGAAGTGTAGCCATTGTTATAAGTAAACAACGCAGCTAATCTGTACACACCACGGTCTGAGAAACTGCAGAGAACTGTCTGAGCTATTCAGAGACTAAGATTTTGCTGTCATTGGAGAGGTCAATATTGGTTGCAGCACCAGTGAGAGCTCTCCTTTCTCTACTTTGAGATTGTCCTGTAACTTTCACCTAAAATCCAGAAACGATGCCAGTCTGGAACACGGTGCTGGATGGTGGTGGAGGCAGATACATTAGGAGCTTTTAAGAAACTTTTAGATAAGCATATGAATATGCAAGGAATGGAGGGATATGGACCAAGGGCAGGCAGAAGGGATTAGTTTAATTTGGTGGCATGTTCGGCACACCATCGTGTGCCAAAGGGCCCCATTCTTGTGCTGTTCAGTTGTATGTTCTGTGTTCTATGTTCTATGTTCTATGCCAGAGAAAGTGAGCAATGCTCAAAATCAGGCAGCAGCTGTGCAGGGTATAGATTACAGATATGACATTCTCTGTTCTGCATGTTTACAACTGTATCCCTTGCCTAGCTAATCGACTGATGCAGAAGGCTGAAGTAACGCGCTCTCCTACACCCATCATACTTTCTGTGGAGGAGGAGGTGACATGTGTCAGGTGGACAGTCCCCCCCTTTTCTACCCTCCAGACTCCTGGTCATCACAGACAGTGGGTGGGGAAGGCAGGCACTGAAATCGATGTCCCTCCATTCAGTAAAAAAAAATTCAGAAGTGTTGAGGTTATTGCCACCAATAGGCCCAAATATGACACAGCCCTCACAGTTGCTGGGCTTGTTGGGAGCAGGCAAGTAGGAAATTGAAAGACCATTACTTTTAGCCAAATTGGTTAGAAATGAGAAGAAAGGAGTGGGTGAACATCCTTCAGTGGGGTGGGGGTTGAGGGAAGACAGGAGAGTGGATGGGGGGAAGGGGATTGTGCTCTTTACTGTTAACCTGGACAGAAGTTTAATGGAAAACCAGTGATATTTACAATCAATGTCGCAGCATCAAAACATATTTGCAGATTTAATGGAGGTCTATTTTGGGATGGTTAATCAGGCTGTGGGTGACAATATCTAGTTTTAACTCTCTAATTTCAGGAAGCACAATCACCAGCAGATTTACTAATATCTATCACATCTCTGAAAATTGTCATTTAGATACATGTCTGTAAAAATTAAGTGATAAGGTAATTGTGAGCAAATGACTTACTTTTTAACACCTTTGGATAAATGAGGCCAATGTGGAGTCCGGGAATTGTAATATGCAATTACCAGCTTCCTTATGAAGCTCAGTTAACACAATACGTGACGTGGTTCCCAGATGAGAGAGACATCAGTTAAATAATTAGAGAAAGATCTGGTGTATGCAGTGGAGGCTGAGACAATTAACAGCTTCTGTGCTTTCATGTTCTTTGATGTTTTATATTATTATTTGCGATTGATGTTAATCCATGTATTCCATGTTTCAAAAATCTGATTATTGAGAAAAAAAGAAAAAAAATCACAATTTACCATGACAAAGAACTTACAACTCAGAAACAGACCATTCTGCCTTTCAAAACATTCATTCACATGCTATGATTATCATTGGTTAGTAAGCATTTATTGCTTGCCTCTAGCTGCCCATTGAGAAGGCAGTAGGTCGCTGCCTTCTTGAACCACTGCAGCCCATTATTAGTCTGTCATTATGTTCATGCTGTACTTGAATTGAATTGAATTGAATTGAATTTATTGCCATGTGTGCCGAGGCACAGTGGAGACTTTGTCTTGCGAGCAATACTGGCAGATCACAGAGTTAAATAATACAGTAGCGCCTCAACATACGAATGACCCCGTTCACGAACAAATCAGTTTACGAACAGGATTGTACATAAAATTTTGCTTCAACGTATGTACGACATTCAAGGTTCGAAAGCAGGTACGAACGCAAAAAGCCCGTGTGCGACCACGTGGTTTCATTGTTCTGCTTTGCTACGCGCTTGTTGAACGCAAAAGCTCTCAGGCCCCGCGTGATCTCATTCAGTTCGTCTTTACCGCGTGCACTGTGAGCAGTGTTCGTTGCTCCGTCCAAGTATTCTTTCGCTATCCGAACAATGGGAAAAATTGATTCAGTTTGCAAACTTTTCGGTTCGCAAACCAGGTCCCGGAACGGATTAAGTTTGTAAGTCGAGGCGCTACTGTGCAGATAAATAAATAGTAGGTAAACAGCGACGCAAACAAAAATAAACACAAGTACAGGTGTATGTTAAGGTTTTGTGAATCCATTCAGTATTCGAACAACAGCAGAGTAGAAACTGTTTCGAAACAGGCTGGTGTGAACCTTCTGTACCTTCTCCCCGATGGTAGAGGTTGTAGAAAAACATTGCCAGGGTGGGATGGATCTTTGAGAATGCTGGTGGCCTTTCCTTGACAGTGGGCCTGGTAGATGGATTCTATAGATGGGAGATTGGCCTTTGTGATTGTCTGGCCCAAGTTCACCACTCTCTGTAACTATCTCCGATCTTGAATGGTACAATTACCATACCAGGTAGTGATACATCCAGACAGAATGCTCTCAATGGTGCACCGATAAAAGTTGGCAAAGGTATTCGCCGTCATCTCAAATTTCCTCAGCTGCCTGAGGAAGAAGAGATGTTGTTGGGCCTTTGTAACCAGTGCCTGCACATGAAGAGACCAAGAAAGTTTGTTGTGGATGACCACTCCCAGGAGCTTGACACTCCACTCATTCTACCTCAGTGCTGTTGATGTGTAGGGGGGGCATGAGTAACATCCCACCGAAAGTCAATAATGAGTTCCTTGGTTTTGCCGGCGTTGAGGGCTAGGTTGTCCTCAGTGCACCATTTTGCTACGTCTTCCACCTCCCATCTGTAATCTGTGTTGTCGGCATTTGAGATTTCACCAACTATGGTGATGTCATCAGCAAACTTGTAAATGGCATTAGTCTGGTATTTGGCAACACAGTCATGGGTATACACTGAGTACAGTAGGGGGCTGATTAGACAACCCTAGGGGCCTCCAGTGCTGACTGTTAGTGAGAATGAAATATTGTCCTCAGTCTTCACTGATTGAGGCCTGTGGGTCGGGAAGCTGAGGATCCAGTTACAGAAAGTGGGCCTTAGACCGAGTAGTCCGAAATCACTAAGTTTAGTAATAAGTCTCAAGGGGATAATAGTGTTGAAGGCTGAACTGTAGTCAATGAGTAGGATTCTTAGTAGCTATTCTTGGTGTCAAGATGTTCTAGGGAGGAGTGAAAGGTATGTGATATCGGATCTGACGTAGATTTGTGGGTCAAGAGTAGTGGGTCAAAAGTTAATTAATGCCATGACCAGCCTTTCAAAGCACCTCATGACCACCGAAGTTAGGGCCACTGGGCGGTCGTCATGGACACATGCTGCATGAGCCTTCTTAAGCACAGGGATGATGTTGGCCCTCCTGAAACAGGCAGGGGCAGTGGCCTACTGCAGGGAGAGGTTGAAGATGTCCAAGAAGACCTCTGCCAGTTGATCTGCTCACGCTCTAAGTGCACGGCCTGGTGCTCCATCTGGTCCCATCGCTTTCCTTAGATTCACACAAAGGAAAACTGATCTGACCTCTGATGCTGTGATTGTTGGGATGGGTTTGTCAGGACTTGTCGGAATAGGTGTTACATCTCCACTAAAATTCCCCTCAAAGCGAGCATTGAAGGTGCTATGATGATCTCAGAGGGATATGTCATCATCTTCTATCTTGCGCTGCCTCTTTTTTAGAACCTATGATGTCATTCAGCCTTTGCCATAGTCACCGGGTGTCCGTCTGGGTCTCTGGTTTGGATCAGTATTGGTGCTTGGATTCTTAATGGTTCTGCAAAGGTCATACTTGGATTCCTTATATTTGAGTAGATCTCCTGATCTGAAGGCCTCATGCCTGGTTTTTAGCAGGTTCTGTACGTCCTGATTCATCCAGGGTTCCCTGTTGGGGAACGCACGGATTGACTTCCTCGGTGTGCAGTCCTCCACACACTTGCTGATAAAGTCTGTGATGGTGGTGACATACTCGTCCAAGGTACCTACCTGTCCAAGATTCCAGACAGCACCAGAGTTGATCCTCTGCCTCCTCCGACCAGCACTGGACCTGTATCTGGGAGAAGAAACATGGCATTGTGGTCGGAGTTCCCGAAATGAGGGTGGGGGGATGGAGTGGTAGGCATCTTTCACAGTGGTGAAGCAGTGATCTAAGATGTCGGGCCCCTGGTGGGGCAGGTAATGTTCTGGTGGTACTTGGGCAACACCATCCTTACATTGGCCTGATTGAAGTTCCCAGTTACAATAAACAGGGCCTTGGGATGTTCTTGTTTCTGGGGTGTTAGTGGTGGAGTACAGCACATCCACAGCTTCCTGTGGTGGTATGTACACAGCAGTTAGTATAGTAGCGATAACTTCCTGTGGGAGACAGAATGGGTGGCATTTGATGTTGAAGAGTTCAAGGTTTGGGGAGCAGTGGTTGCCCAGGGTTGCAATGTCCTTGCACCACAAGTTGTTGCTTAAAAAGCAAACCTCTCCACCCTTTGCCTGAACCGAGGACGCTGTACGGTCCATACGATGGATTGAAAAACCATCAGCCTGAAGTGCGCAGTTGGTAATGGATGTGTTGAGCCAGGTTTCTGTGAAGCAGAGTGCGCAGTAGTCCCGCAGTTCACGCTGGAAGCTGAGCTGTTATCTGAGTTCATCCATCTTGTTCTCCAGAGATTGTAAATTTGCTAGGAGTAAGCTAGGAAGGGGGGTCTTGAAACTGTGTAGTCTCAGTCTTACTATCAGGCCCCGCTTCCTCGCAGGTTTCTTACATTTGAGCGGTTTAGTGGAGTGGATTGTGACTGCTTCCAGTTAAGTGATCCTTCCTTGGACCCTGTGGAGCAGGTAGGGTGCAGTTTAGTGTATTTTTGCAGAGGTTCTGCTTAGAACCCAGTGTAGCAGGTAATTTACTATGTTTTTTTTACCAAACACTTTTTTTGCAGAAGAGTTTGGGCTGCTCTCCAGGTAAGTTCTGATAAATTCCGTGTCAGGCAGGTGTCTTATGGGGTCGGGGGCATTTCATATTGGTTCACCTTCCTGGGGCAGGTCTCTTGGGTCCCTCCACTTTCTGACAGGCCCTAAGCCTGGGGCTCGCGTAGGCTGCCTCCGGCTGGCCTGGCTTTCTTACGAGTGGTCGGATGGGTGACGGGCACCACGAGGTCTGCTACCTTCATCCAGTTAGCTGGCATTGTGGATCAGAGGAGTTTCAAACCTGTGAGTCTAAATATGACATGGTTATTAGTAACTTTTAAAAGTATGCTGTTAAGTTTGAAGAGTGTAGGAAACAGGAAACTTAGATCTGCACACAGGAGCTTGCAAGGAGTCGACCATATCCAACACCATCTGACACCATCTTGCATGGTATACTTGAACCTCCTACCACTTTAATTCATTCTTACATCATTGGCATATCTTTATATTCCTTTCTCTCTCACTTAACTAGCTTGTAATTTATTTACAAAAATATATACTTAATTCATAAAATTTGCAAAAGTACATAGTATAAGAATTCAAATTTGACAGGACCGCAATCTACATCTGTTTATTTTGGGATAATACACGAGATGACTCACTACACTTGCCAATGCATGCTATATTTACAATGTACACTGCATTTCAAACATTCCCTGAAGCATAAACCCCAAGGAGTTTTACACAGTTTCCAGCTCTTCAGTATACTCACACCGAAGGGACTTAGGCAGTGACTTGTCCCCATTGGAACATATTGACGAGTGCCCCATGTTTGCGTGCATCCGTCAGCATGTAGTTCTAGACTGTGGCCTGTTATTCTTGAACCGCTGCAATCTGTGTGCTGTGGGTTGACCTATAATGCCATTAGATTAGATTAGACTTAGACTTAGACTTAGACTTACAGTGTGGAAACAGGCCCTTCGGCCCAACAAGTCCACACCGACCCGCCGAAGCGCAACCCACCCATACCCCTACATTTACCCCTTACCTAACACTACGGGCAATTTAGCTTGGCCAATTCACCTGACCCGCACATCTTTGGACTGTGGGAGGAAACCGGAGCACCCGGAGGAAACCCACGCAGACACGGGGAGAACGTGCAAACTCCACACAGTCAGTTGCCTGAGTCGGGAATTGAACCCGGGTCTACAGGCGCTGTGAGGCAGCAGTGCTAACCACTGTGCCACCGTGCCGCCCCCATTAGGGAGAGAATTTGTGGAGTTTGACCCAGTGACACTGAAGGAACGGTGATATATTTCCACATCAGAATGGTGAGTGGCTTGGAAGGGAACTTGAAGGTGGTGCTGCTGCCTTTATCCTTTTAAATGGAAGCTGTTATGGGTTTGGGCGGTACTGTCTAAGGATCCTTGGTGAATTTCTGCTGTGCATCTTGGAGATAATATACACTGCTGCTACTGAGTGTCAGTGGTAGAGGGAATGGATGTTTGTGGATTTGGTATCAATTGAGTGGACTACTTTGTCCTGGATGGTGCTAAGCTTCTTGAGTGTTGTTGAAGCTGCACTCATCCAGGTAGGTGGGAAGTATTCCATCACACTCCTGACTTGTGCCTTGTAGATGATGAAGAGGCTTTGGGCAGTCAGGAGGTGAGTTACTTAGCCTCTGACCTGCTCTTATAGCCAAAATCAAACATGTTCTTCTGCACAAACATTTCCTTGAGGGATGGGCTGTAAGGTACAGTTCAACTGAATGGAGAATTTGTTGACAATCTGCCCAGGCTCATCCTTCACAACACCCAGAAAAGGTAGAAAATGCATCTACAGTATCGCTCTGTTTACCTGAAATGCAAGCTCCACATTCAATACAAATGGTCCTCCATGGATGAACTTAAAACACCAACCTCTCAATTGTAGAGTGAAATGAGAAAGGACTATTTTTGAAACCCAGGCATTTACAGGAATGGCTGCATGTTTGAAAGCAAGGAGTTTGATGCCCTTTGTGAATCCTGTCTGTGTAGCTGTAGGTTCCAACAATCTGCAGACAAACTGGAGCTGAGGAATTGTTTACAAGTGAACCTGATTATATTGACCAGTGGCCAGTTAGCAAGGAGAAAGGTGTTCTGCCTGGCAATAACCATATGATTAGTTACCAGGTAGCTAAACAACTTGGGCTGTGAATAAGACAGAGAGAAGAATTGTCAGACCAGAGGACAAATAAGCAGATCTGCAGCACTTAAATTAGGGGATTTTACATATCTCTTTTTAAAAGTTGAAAAGTTTTGAACAATTATTAGAATAATAGAGCTTGATTTCCTGCATACTACTCCTCACAGTTTCCTGAATTTTTGATCATTTGCAGTTGCCACATCATTTATTTTCAGTCCCCTTCGTTGATATTCAAATCAATAACTGAGATCAAGAACACTGTTGCCTTCGGTCTATATTTATCCAAATCAGCTAATAGTCTCTGTTTAATTGATAATTACATATTTGGTTGAACAGCTTAATTGCATCAATATGTAACTTGAAATAAGTGATGCTTTTGGATTTTGCCGTATTTAACGAGGAGAAAACAAATGAGCTTCTCAGAAGCAGCGACACACAATCACCTGCTCATGGAATTAACGAGAAATTCAAATTTATGTAAAAATATTTGGTTTATGGTAATAGCAAAGCAACTAACTATTCTAATATGCCAAAATAATACAATGAACTGCGCTTGCTGGAAATCTGAAAGAAAAACAGAAATTGCTGGAGAAATTCATTAGATTTGGCAGTATCTGTGGCGAGGGGAGTGCAAGTTCCAATATCTTGAAAGGTCATTGGATTGAAATGTTAACTCTGCTTTTTCTCCACGGATGCTGCCAGACCTGCTGAATATCTCCAGCTATTTCTATTTTTGATCCTAATATGCTAACCTGGATCAACTAACCCAGTGTAGCCTCATATTGGGACAAGTACTCCTCAGATAGTAGAATCTAATAGGAACATACTCCCATTAATAATCCATATAAACTCACTTCCTGACTTCCCAAAGCCTGTCCACCATCTACAAGGCACAAGTCAGGAGTGTGATGGAATCCTCCACACTTGCCTGGATGGGTGCAGCTCCAACACTCAAGAAACTCAAACACCATCCAGGACAAAGCAACCTGCTTAATTGGCACCACATCCACCCAACAACCTATATTTATATAGGACCATTTACATGATAAAGGCACTTGACAACAATGTTGTAAAGTATGGTTCCCAGTCACATAAGGAGATATTACGTCAGATGACCAAAACTTTGATTGAGGAGGTAGTTTTTAAAGAGTGTCTTAAAGATCTAAAGTGGGCTGGAGTAGTGTAAGGAGGGAATTCCGAGGTAACGGAAATTGTGGCCACTCATGGTAATGTGATTAAGATTAGGGTTAAATCAGGACGTACAACAGGTCAGAATGAGAGGAACCACAGAGCTCCAGTGGAGATATAGACCTGCAGGGGACAGGACCAGGCTACGGAGGCATTTGAAAACAGGGATGAGAATTTTGAAAGTACACATGAGGATCCCCAAATCCTTCTGTGCTGCAGCATTCTGCAGACTTTTCCCATTTAAATCATATTCAGCTTTTACATTTTTCCCACCAAAATTTGAAACCTTTTTCTCATATCATGTTCCATCTGCCAAATTTTCACCTGCTCCCTCCGCTGATTCTGTGTCATCCTTATCACCTGACTTCCCACCTATTTCTGTATTGTCCACCAGTTTGGCAATAGTACATACATTTCTATCCTCCAAGTCTCACATATCTATTGTAAAGTTCTGTGGTCCCAGTGCTGCAACCTTCAAATGTGACCTTTATCTCAACTCTCAGGAATTGGAATTCCTGATGAAGGGCTTTTGCCCGAAACATCAATTTTCCTGCTCCTGGGATGCTGCCTGACCTGCTATGCTTTTCCAGCACCACTCTAATCTTGACAAGGTTCATTCAAACCTATGATTTCTATCGCCTGAATGGAGAAGAGCAGCAGATACATGGGAACACCACCACCTGAAGATTCCATTCTAACCTACTCATCATCCTGACTTGGAAATATATTGCCGGTCCTTCAGTGTTGCTGGATCCAAGATCCTGGAACTCCCTCCCTAACAGCATTGTGTGTTGTCCACAGCACATGGATTGCAGTAGTTCAAGAAGGCAACTCACCATCGCTTTCTCAAGGCAATCAGAGAAGGGCAATAAGTGCTGGCCCATCCAGCAACACCCATGTCCTGTCAATAAATATTGTAATCATGCACTTAACCGATTTTGATGGGTCAGTGTTTAGATCCCGTCTGAACAGAAGATAAAAGTCGTTATACGGTAGCACAGTGGTTAGCACTGCTGCCTCACAGTGCCAGAAACCTGCGTTCAATTCCTGACTCAGGCAACTGACTGTGTGGAGTTTGCACATTCTCCCCGTGTCTGCGTGGGTTTCCTCCGGGTGCTCCGGTTTCCTCCCACAATCCAAAAATGTGCAGGTTAGGTGAATTGGCCATGCTAAATTGCCCGTAGTGTTAGGTAAAGGGGTAAATGTAGGGGTAGGGGTATGGGTGGGTTGCGCTTTGGCGGGTCAGTGTGGACTTGTTGGGCCGAAGGGCCTGTTTCCACACTGTAAGTAATCTAATAAAAAAACTAAAGTTATGTGTAAAAATGAAGTCAACATTTCTGAACAATACTGTTAGAATGTGGATTAAATAGAAATTTCTCTAGCTAATACTTTGTACCATTATCAGCTCTAAATGTATTAATTCAATCATTAAAGTTAATTATACTAATTGGACATTCATTTTAGTGACAGTCAGTGTGCTGCTCATTTTAATGGTACCATAGTTCTTTTCCCAAAATGATTTCAGTATGGAATTATTCATTTCTTTCCGCAGCCATTCTGTTACTATCTTGTTCTTGCTGTCACGGCCATTGTATGGCTCATTGTATTTCTACGCAAAGAACAAAGAACAAAGAAAATTTACAGCCCAGGAACAGGCCCTTCAGCCCTCTAAGTCTGTACCAATCCAAATCCACTGTCTAAACCTATCGCCCAATTACGAAGGATCTGTATCTCTCAGCTCCTCACCTACTCATGCATCTGTCCAGAAGCACCTTAAATGAACCTACCGTGCCTGCCTCTACTACCTCTGCTGGCAACACGTTCCAGGCACCTACCACCCTTGTTTCCACATGTATCCCCCTTAAACTTTTCACATCTCACCTTCAACGCGTGGCCTCTCGTTATCGAATCCCTCACCTGGGGAAAAAGCTTATCTTTTACCTAAACAGGTTCTGCTTGAAGCCAGGACTATATTCAAAGGATGAGATTCCATACTCATTTGCTGCTGGGTCTAAAATTGGCGAGGGTGACTCTTTTACCATGTTCCTGTAAAAAAAACCCGTGTGTTAAACGAAAAGTTTGTCTATTGCTTTGAATGGAGAGAACAATGTGTGGCGTTGAATGCTAGTAAATCAGTCTTGGTGCACTTTCTGCAGGCAATCCTTGGAACTGATACTGGAGAATATAAAATAGCTCATTTTATTAGAATTGAGAGTAATCAGCACTTGGGAAAGCTTAATGTAAACTCCACATGTCTGAGTGAAGATACGTGAATTATTTAAAAGGAACAGCATCCTGAAACTTTAGAATATCATGAGGAAGTTGGCAAATTACATATTCTTTATCAAAAATATGGATCCATTCAAAAATATGAGCTCATTCAGCCAAATTTCAATGCCCTTCGTGAATAGAATGAATGAGAAATCAATCATATTTCTATAAATCCTCACTTTTCAACATAGTTACATTAGTTTACTGTTGTAAATTCATGTTCACAAAGTTCAAACTATTTTTAAATTCACTTTTAAAATATGGATTTAGTCAGTGAGTCATAGAGCTGTAAAGCATGGATACAGACCCTTCGGTTCAGCTTGTCCATACCGACCAGATATCCGAAACTAATCTAGTCTCATTTGCCAGCATTTGGCCCATATCCCTCTAAACACTTTCTTTTTATGTATCCATTCAGATGCCTTCTAAATGTTATAATGGTGCCAGCCCCTGCCACTTCCTCTGGCAGCTCATTCCATACACACACCACCCTTTGCATGAAAATGAAGTCCCTTATGTCCCTTTTAAATCTTTTCCCTCTCACCCGAAACCTATGCCCTCTAGTTCTAGACTCCCCAAACCCAGGGAAAAAACCTTCTATTTACCCTATCCATGCCCCTCATGATCTTATAAACCTCTGTAAGGTCACCCCTCAGCCTCTGACGCTTCAGGGAAATCAGCCCCAGCCTGTTCAGTCTCTCCCAATAGCACAAATCCTCCAACCCTGGCGATATCCTTGTAAATCTTTTCCTAACCCTTTCAAGTTTCACAACATCCTTCGTATGGAGGGAAACCAGATTTTCACGCAGTATTCCAAAAACTGGCCTAACACATGTCCTGTACAGCCACAACATGACCTCCCAAATCCTATACTCAGTCGCCTGACCAATAAAGGAAAGCATACCAAATACCTTCTTCACTATCCTATCTACCTGAGACCCCACTTTCAAGGAACTATGAATCTGCACTCCAAGGTCTCTTTGTTCAGCAACAATCCCCAGGATCTTACTACTAAGTGTATAGGTCCTGCCCTGATTTGCCTTTCCAAAATACAGTACCTCACATTTATCTAAATCAAACTCCATCTGCCACTCCTTGGCCCATTGGCCCATCTGATCAAGATCCCATTGTTCTCTCTGGTAACTTTCTTCACTGATCACTACATCTCCAATTTTGGTTTTGTCTGCAAACTAACTAACCATAACTCCTATGTTCACATCCAAATCGTTTATATAGTTGCTGGCAAGACTGCAATTTATTGTACATACTAAGGCGTCCTTGGGAAAGTGCACGTGTGGTGAAAGTCTATCCACAGTCCAATCAAACAGGGAATTCCAGGATTGAGATCTGGTAGCAGTGAAGATATGACAATTAGTATCACAATTCCCATGGGAATCCATAAACCAAAAGAACTGAATTTACTGAACTCCCCAGATGGAGAAAACAAGGGCTTCCTTTTTTGTAACTTTTATGTTAACATAGATCAGCGTCAATGTTCTTCTAAAATAAACGAGTCGGCAAATCACAATCCGTATGAACTATATGTTACGACTGGAATTGGAGACATCCCAAAGACTATCACTTGAGTCTTACATGTGATCTGAGGGCCTTTATGATTCAAGTTACAGCTGCACAATTTACGAAGTAGAATTCCCTTCTTTTTGTTTCAAGGACTTAGCTGATTCTCCATAACGTGGAGGAGCCGGTGTTGGACTGAGATAGATGAAGTTAAAAATCACACAGCACCAGGTTATTGTCCGGCAGATTTATTTGGAAGCACTAGCTTTCAGAGCGCTGAGCCTTCTTCAGGTAATTGTGAAGCAGGATGATAAGACACGGAATGTATGCGTAAGATTACAGTGTCGCATAAGTAAAATGATATATTTAAATTGTTGTTAAGTCTTTCATTTTTTAGAATGGGTTACAGGTTTCGGTTCATTAATATCTAAATCCCAGAACTTCTTTTAAGTCACATTCTCAAGATAACTTAGGGTTTTATTTTAAAAAGGAACATCTCAGCTCAGACAATGCATTAAAGGTGTGAGGTTAGAGTCTGTCTCCATAGTCAGAACCCTCTGTACAAATAGTTGCCAAACTATTCACCCTTCTCCAGGTGGTGCAGTTTTTCCAGAACATTCCAAAATATCCAACTCCTGTTGATTGCAGTGGAATGCCAGAAGTTACATGACACCAGGTTATAGTCCAACAGGTTTATTTGAAATTTATGAACTTTGGGAGTGCTGTTGACGGCTTCACCTGACAAAGGAGCAGTGCTCTGAAAGCTTGTGATTTCAAATAAACCTGTGGGACTATAACTTGGTCTTGCGTGACTTCTGACCTTGTCTGCCCCAGTCCAACACCAGCACTTGCACATCATGGTTACCATTGACAGCACAAACTGCAGTGAAATGGACATACCAGACCCACCTTTGCTTTCACACTGTGGCTGATTCTGGGCATTCCAACTGTCTTGTGGAGGTGAAACAAACAGGGATAATGTTGCTAAATATACTTTTGACATCTCAGGAATCCAATCCTCACTAAACCTAATCACCTCTGATCTCCAGCTTGTCTATATCCATTTTGTGTCTGACCGTACAGCTTCAGCATTTAACTTCCTTCACGTTGCTATTGCTTCCAGCTCCAGGGTCACAGAGCAAATGGATCAGTATTTCCTCACATCCAAAATTTATAATTGATCTCTTTAAAGCTCAAACAAACTCTTCAAAGTTCTTTTCAAATGTTTTTCATTAATTATAATCCACAAGCATTTAAAAGTAGTGACAAAATATCCTCATTTCTTTTTCTTGATTAAAGTTTTTAGAATATTTCCAAGATAAGATGAGGTGTGCCTTGGAAGGGAACTTTCAGGTGGTGGAGTTTTCATTTATTTGATATGTTGATTTTCTGTGTGCTGGGTACCACAGATTAAAAGGTGCTGGCAAATGGTTTGGTGAGTTTCTACAATGCATCTTGTAAAGTATGTGCAGTATTCATGTTGGCTTTAGGATCAGTAACTATAGGATACAGATTTGGTGATTGGTGATAGAATCATAGATGGGACATGAAGAAACATTTCTCTAAACAGTTAGTTTGGTGATCTGGAATGCACTGCCTAAAAGGATTCTGGAAACAGACTCACTAGTATCTTTCTAAAGTGAATTTAATAAACGCTTGGAGGTGTTGCAATATTGGTAAATATGGACGATTGGATATTAACTTCCATTGTCTAATTGTTATGCCTGAGGCTGTTCACAGACTAAACTAATTATTAACAAGATAGCAGCATGACCCTAAAATGGTTGCAGTGGTTACCTGGCAACAGATTGACGCAAGTTTTGTGAGATTCATGTGGAAGAAGGCAGCATTGAGATAAATACTTTAATCTAAAGACATTGAAACTAGACAACTGAGTTAGCATCAAGAAGTTCACATCACCTGTTCTAATTCATGTGGATGATTATTTCATATATTGGGAGCTGATTGGACAGATAATAAATCCAGATTTGGGTGTGTTCATTTGACTATATTGCAACAGTTGCTTTTGAGAAGCAGAGTAGAGAAAAATAAATTGGATTGGTATCAGCAAGCACTGAATGACCATCTCTCTCCCCACCTGCTTCTCTCAGCATCTTGAGAGCAGCTCCCAATGAAAATGTAAATTGGTGAAACAACAATTCACTGAGAACTCAGAGAAGATCTCTGAGCATAGCCAATGTGAAAAGTACCAGTTAATAATTCAACAACTGTGGTTTCTAGCACATCAAGACCATTTTATTTTCAAACTTAGTACCTGTCTTTGTGCATGCATTAGATGCTGAGTTTTTATTTCTTGTTGGGGTTAGTAGGCAATAAAATGATTCTTTCTTTCACTCAGGAAAATGTTACACGTATTTCCTTCATTTTGATCTACTAGCTATAACTTGTATTGATCTGTGATATAGCTATGTGCTAAAAGTAATAAAGAAAATTATTATTGCGATTGAGATGGAGGGGTGAAAAAGAGGAAAGTTGATTCAACTTTCTCACCTGGTCTTAACAAAGGGAAACACATGGGCAGATTGTGTGGAAGGAGGGGCAGATTGTGTGGAAGGAGGGGCAGATTGTATGGAAGGAGGGGCAGATTGTGTGGAAGGAGGAGGCAATTGGCTGAATTTTCAGGAAAGCTTAACCAAGGAAGCAAGTGAAGTAAAATGGGCACGTAGGTGCACTAATCGTTCCTTGGCGAAAAGGTAAAAGAGGAGAAATTGACAGGACAGTCATGGAGCTGTCCCAGATTCGGTCTCGTAATGCAGAGGGTGAATGGATAATGGATGAATGAATGGATGCAGAGACTGGTAGGGTAAGTGAAGTTGTAAGGTGGATGAAATAGTAGGAATTGGGAGGTGGTTGTGAAGTAAGGGGATAGTCAGCGTGAGCGACTCCAGGTCTGTGTTTACCATGAGTTAAAAATGTGTTGCTGGAAAAGCGCAGCAGGTCAGGCATCATCCAAGGAACAGGAGAATCGATGTTTTGGGCATGAGCCCTTCTTCCTTCCTGAAGAAGGGCTCATGCCCAAAACGTCGATTCTCCTGCTCCTTGGATGCTACCTGACCTGCTGCGCTTTTTCAGCAACACATTTTTAGCTCTGATCTCCAGCATCTGCAGTCCTCACTTTCTCGTTGAAGACTTTACCATGAGTTAGAATCTAGACTTTAATCTGTTTAACATTTTCTGGATAACTAGCCAAGTGAGTCCCACAGAATTGTCAGAATCTTTTTGAGAGGGTCCTTGGGAGCAGGGGGTCATTCGGTCAGAAGTTCTCTGTCTTGGGCAGTTCCTAGGAAGGGACGTGTGAGGAAACTTCTGTTGGTTTCCAACTGGCATCTTGGGTCATACATTCAGTCTCTCACAATCTGAAAGGTTAAGAATTGAATTGCAATTACAAACTGCTTTACTGTCATTGATTTCAGTAAATTATTCAGAAGCATAGAATCCCCCGCAATGCAGATAGAGGCTATTTGGCCCATTGAGTCTGCACTGACCCTCTGAAGATCATCCCACCCAGAGCTACTTCCCCCATCCCCATGTTTACCATGGCTAACCACCTAGCCTGCACATCCATGAACACTATGGGACAACTTAGCATGCTCACCCTAACCTGCACATCTTTGGACTGTGGAAGGAAACTGGATCACTTGAAGGAAACCCACGCAGACACGGGGAGAATGTGCAAACTCCACACAGACAGTCACCAAAGGCTGGAATTGAACCTAAGCCCCTGGCATTGTGAAACAGTAGTACTAACCACTGTGCCACTCGTAATATTTCCCATACTTTGTAGATGTTGCTGAGAAAAAGGGGCTTGATGTCTCAACTGTTCATATTGCACCCACCAAGACAGACATCAGGATGAAGACCTGATGAAAAATATTGATGGTGTGTCTTTATTCAGCAGCACTCAAGTTCAGTACAGCCAAGAGGCAGTGTGGGTACCAGCAAGATAATCTTGTTCAACTGACAAGATACAAATACAAGTTGTAGGAATGTAACATGCCCAGCAACCTCAGTAGAAATATCACCTGCTCCAGACTGGCCTTGATAGACAAGGACACTTTAATTGCAGCGAAAACTTTATTTTAGTTAGAATTCTATTTTTAACAATACTCGTTGTATCAGTTTGGAAGGATCAATAAGAAATGAAAACAAGAAAGAGAAAAGCTACATTGTGCAATGAATGCAGGTTGTGTATTCATGGTGCAACTCAACTAGTCAGGTTCACACACTGGCATGTTGAGTTTGTAAGTCAAAAGAAATGTTTGTTTTGTTTTGCATTCATTTCACCGCCAGCTTTCAATCTTGTATTTCAGTCCAGGCTGCACAGTGAGAACCAGGTGCATATAACACTCAAACAGACCAACACCTGACTAGCCTAGCCACTGGTTATCTTCTGGCTATCCACTGGTTATCCTAGTCACTGGGGTTAACCTCCCACCAGTCTCTTCTTGCCCTTTTTCTGCTCACCTGATCAAAAACTCTTTTGACTCCTTTTCTCTCGTGTGTTTATTTCCGCTGTATTAAAAACAATATGGTTCAGATTCTTTCCCAAGAAGGAGGTATGAGTTAGAAGGCATGTCTTCTCTGACTAACTACCCTACATTTCTAGTCAGCCCATTGGGCCAACCACTGGTCACCTGATGTGTTCCAAACTCACAGGACAACAGTGTGGCTTGTTCTGAGTCTTAACCGAACGTCGTGTAAGATGGGGACCTGCAGTGAGCTCCTCGAGGTATAACTTCACCTAACTATGGCAAGGCAGGAGGCACACTGGCACACTTTCATATTTCTATTCGAAGCATGTTCACTTTCTCTGCCTTCAAACAGATGGGGAATGGGGCCCAGGGTAGAATTGTAAACCTTGCAGTGTTGTCCCAGAGTTAATGAATCTGCTGAGACCAATACTCAGGCAAATCTATCCAAATGACAAGTGTATGAGCTTGTCATTTTCCTTAACACTTCATTCACTGATAAAAGCATTGAAGATTAGACTGTGTCAAAGTAGTTTGACTGGGCAGAACACTTAGAGACTGAAGGTCTCTGGGATCTTTAGGTATATGAAGCAAAGTTGGTATCCCTAGTAGTGGGAGATGGCAGAGGAAGGAGCTAGAAACTGTGTGTAATACACCATGCAACTTAAGCTTTATCAAATTAATCCTTATCATCCATGCAGAACATCATAATATTGTGAAGATTTGTTCCCAGATTACAATATCATTTTGATTTATCTTTGACCTTTACAAATCACACAGCGCAGGATTTTCACATAAGCTCCTTCAGATCAACAGTTTCATGGTAGCCCACTGAAGGCTGTGGATCAAAAATAACATGTTTAATCCCTCAATGGAACCCGTTTTTTGAAAGTTGATACATTTTTAAATGGTCAAAACACCAGATTTTTTAAAAAAAAGACAAGGAGAATAATTGAAGTTAGCTATCACAGGGCCAGTAAATGACAGGAAAGGAGGAAAGATTGCCTTTTAAACTTCCTTTACACTGTTTGGATTTTCAAGAAAAAAACTAATATTTTACAATTGTCTGTGTTCCAGACTCAAACATCCTAAATTAAATTTTGAGACTGTAAACAGAAACCCAGTATTGGGGAATAAATTTTAAAAATATCATATTAGGATAATTTGTCAAGACATATTGTTCATTTGTCATTCATTATTATTGAAATCCTCATCATAAATGCATCAGATATTGCCATATGAGTAGGACATTCTACAGATGCCCATCGTTGGGAAGCCACAAAAGGAACTTTCTCCATCTTTCATTATTTATTGAGTTTAACTATTTTTCGCAAACAAGTATTTTTCTCAGAACTGCTCTGCCCAGAAATTTCAGTTCACCTTCTGATTCTACTTGTAACCTGCAGTAATTCATCTCAAGGACATGTGCAACATGGGGTGTGATGTGAGGAGATGGTTTGTCACAACTCTGAGTATGTCCCAAAATGAGGGACAGTGTGATAAGTTTAGAAGTTCAGTTGCTACTGTGTGGGGAAGTCTGACAGATCCATTGCATACAGCAAGGTCATGCAAACAGGAGTAGGTAGCAATAAGTTAACATATCTCTTGTGGCTCTGTTCACAGCGAGTCAATGCGTACAAAGTTACTCCTGGGACTAGGATTATGGCCCCTTCCAGCCTCCACTACTGACTACAGGGGATCAGGGTCAGGGTGAGGTCCCTTAGCTTACGGGAAAATGATTCCCGTTATCTAAAGGAACCTCTTCACTCACCAGATGTATCGGTAGGACCCATTCACCAAATCCCTTCAATAGAGATGTGGAGAAGCTCTGCTTCCCATAGCCAACCTTCTTATGGCCTTGGAAGGATAGGACAGAGGTTTGGTTCCCCCTGCAACCAGATTAACTCTTCCGTTCCCCAGCAGAAATTCTCCCCCAAGATTCCTTTGCATCCATAGAAAAAGGAAAGGTCATTCAGCCCTTGAAATTAGGAGTTCCTTGATTTGAAACCAGCTCTGGCAGTGATTTCATCATCTCTATATATAAAGTATACCTTAGACCCATCCATTCTTAATCCGCTTTCCAGCAAATTCCATACATTTTAAATAGCATCCCTTTCCATGCGAAATGACTAGTGAAGGCTTTGTATGTTTCTTCCAATGAAACAGGATGAGTAAAATTGTAAAAATTCTTCTGGAGAGTTTTAGGGAGGAGCTTCACAAGTTCAGGCTGAAGACCTGGTTATCAGTGGTGAAGCTTCAGGAATCAGGGATGTGTGAAAGCCTGAAGTTCGAAGACAACGGAGACCCTGGAAGGTTGGAATGCAGGAGAAACAGATGGAGATAAACTGAGGATATATTACTGAGGGAGCATGTTTTAATGACATATCTAATTACCTTGAGTTCAAAGTACTCACTGTACCATGAAGAACACAGATTATGCCTCTCAGTTCAAAAGGACACACAATTAAATCAGTCAAGTACCTACGGCACCTTACTCATTAAAAAAGCTCGGACACATAGAATATGGCAAATAATGAATAACTTTAAAGTATGTTATTATTTGCAAAGTTCCAATTGCTTCGATTAGCCTTCTCAATGCTTTTTGAGTTGTTTGATGAGGTCTGAAGATCACAATACAAAGTTTAATTTGTCTGAGACTGGTTCCTTTTTAGAGTTCTCCTGACACATATTACAAACAAAACAAACAAAAACAGCAGGTGAAATTGATCCACACCAGCAGCGTGAGAGTGTGTCCTAATGATTTGGTAAATTGCTACACACTGTGCTCGCTCTTAGTTTCCATTGACTTGGAAAATATTGCCATGGATTAATTCTTAAAGCTAATTAAAAGCAACAGAGAGGGAGGATGCAAGTTTTGAAAAAGGTTGATCTGCCTGAATTGCTACAGAGAGGTGGTACTGGCAACATCGTGTTGCTATGGCTAGAGTTAAGGGTTAGGCTAATCCTCTGAGGATATAGGAATTTAAACTCAATTTAGCAGAAAACAATTAAACTAGCCTCATAGTGACCATGAAACTATTGTTGACTTGAAACCTCACTGTTTCAGTAAACTAAGAAATGTGGATGCCAGAAATCTGAAGCAAAAATAGAAAATGCTGGAGAAATTCAGCAGGTCTGGCAACATCTGTGGAGAGAAAGCAAAATCAACATTTTGGGGCCAGTTTCATTAGAACTGCGCAGATGCTGCCAGACTTACTGAGCTTCTCCAGCAATTTCTGTTTTTGTTCATTAATGTTCTTCAGGGAAGGAAACCTTCCATCTAGTTCTGAGATGAGGAGGAACTTCTTCTCTCAGAGAGTGTGGATCTTTGGAAAGAGTCATGAGGGTAGAATCCTTATGTATATTTAAGGCTGAGATAGATAGATTCTTGATCAGGAGGGGATTTATCTTCTTGACTTTTCATTTGCCCTTGTTTGGTTTTGTTCTGACCACTGTTTACTGCGTATGATGTTCTTTCAGGTTTCAAAGGAAAGGGGAAAAACCAACATTCACAAAACAGTTCTCCACTTTCTTGTTGTGGTCATTCAAACCATTGACACAGATAAAGGGAGAGGATCAGAGGCAATAAAGCAACTTGAGCAGCTCCAAGCAGTACAGGTAAAAGTAGAAGCAGGAAAGTGGGTTTGGTATGCGGTAGGGAATCCAGATGCACAAGCATGCCCTCCAAGGGACAGTAACATGGGCATGGGATATGAGGAAGATACACAGCTGGATATGTAAGATTTACATTGATATTTTTGTCTGGATTGCCATCACCTCTTATAAGCAGGGATAAGCAGGTAGTTGTGATTCCAAGAAGGCATATGCCAATCACATATAACTCTGAGGAGCAAATTTACATGAATTCTTTCTTAACATAAAGATTGATATTAAAGCAATATTTTTAATCAATAAACCTAAAAATCCTGGAACGCTGTGGACTTCTAAACGCACAGCGTTTACTTAGATACTGATACGACAGCACCAGAAACAGGCAAGTAATATCTCCATCATTATTATGCATCCCTAAGAAAGAAAAGGGAGCAGCTTAATGAGTGATGATCCACTATTGAGGTTATTGCTGTGAAGATGCTTTATTATTGCTTTTTGACAATTCACATTGAAAGGATTGTGAACTGCGGTTAAGTTTAAAAGACTGCGGACATACTTGAAAGTTTTGTCTAAAGGGTCACTAATAGGACATTGGGCCATTTTCAGTCAAATATACTGTTGGAAGTTACATAGCTTAAGCTAATTGCTTGGGCTTATTTACTGTAAATTTCATGCCTGGGTTTATATCATTGTTTTGAATATCTTTGGAGTTCTGTTGGGCAACAGATTACTACGAGCAAGAAACTACTCAGCTTCTGCCTTTCTAAGAGTCCCTTCTAAGGGCCCAGTGTGAGAACTGCAACACTGATTCAGTTGTTCTCCTGAAAAGCCTCCGAAATAATTCTTTTGCACATTTCCTGAAGAACGATATCTGCTTAAGTCTCAGTAATAACTGCTGGTGTTTAATGTCACCTGTCTACAGGGTCAGGATCCTGAATAAAAACCATCTTAAACATTTCATACCTTATCATTCTGTCCTTCATAAACTAACATAAGTAATAATTATTGGCCAGTTTTTTTTCATAGTTAATCTCTGCAGTTAAAACCCTTTGTGTGTGTGTCTGTGTGTGTTTAGTGTGTAGTGTGTGTCTAGACCATGTGTGAGAGAGATTGAGTGAGTGATTCATATTTTGAATTGTGCGTTCATCAGCTTTACATTTTTTCTGAAACAATTTGTTTTCAGAATAATCAACATTTTTTTAATGAATCTGGTTGTTGTATCTTTTTATTATGAACTCAATATAAAAAGGTTATGTAGTTGGTCATATTGGTAACCAGGTCAAAGAAAAAGTATTTGTTGTAATCTGTGGAGTGTGGATGATAGTGAGACAGTGCAGTCCTCGCTTCTTGCTCATATCATTACATATTGATCTTCTTTGATCATTTCTGATAAACATTTCAAAGACTATATGAATGTCCTCATTTTCAAATTTATAGCGATTCACAGTTAATGGAACCAACTCTGTAATGCTGCAGTCCTCTGAGACAGATATGGTTTTGAAATGGACAAACCAAGCTCTTAGGTCTCTGTTGAGTTAAATTACCAGATGGAATATTAATAGGCTCCTGATCTATGTTCACTTTGCTCTTCAAGAGAAAATGCTGCAAAATCTCAGCAGGTCTGGCAGCATCTGTCAGGAGAGAAAAGAGCTGATGTTTCGAATCTAACTGACCCTTTGTCAAAACTAAAAAAAAGGGAGAAAGAGGGAGGTATTTATACGAGGCTGAGAGAAGGTGAGTCATGGCTCCAGAAGCAAAGGTAGCAATAAAGAGGAGATAATGACAGTGCATAGGGAGATTATAGGGAGATTAGGAGCTGTGAATGACCAAGGCCTTGTGACAAAATATGTGGGGGATGGGGGGGATGGGTGAAGCAGACAAACCTCGTGTGTCTAAGAGGTTATGTTTTCCTCATGTTTTATGGTTTAAGTTTAACAGAAGGTTGGTAATCATTAAGTATATTGATGAATTCTTCTTATCCTGTTCTGCGTATAAGTCCAAGTCCTTACGTATCAAACAAATGCAGAAGATGTTGTTACAAAGTGACCAGATCCCGTAGTAAATCTATTACTGAGCATTAAAAAAAGAGCCCTGAAAGCCAAGAAAAAGCCCCAGAAAATTACAATTCAGGTCAAAAAATAATTGGTCCCTACTCCACCAGCACAATGTTCCTGCAAAGGATCACCATTGGAAGGCACCAACCAATTTCTTTCCATTTCCACAAATGCTGGTGTACAAATCCACACCAGCACAACTGCTTGTCAAAGTGAAAGCAGGAACAACAATCAAAGCCATTTCGACATGAAGCCAAAACAATTGGCAAAAATGCCTCATAGAAAATTGAAACATCCTTCATCAAGATTGACTTGAACTTTTTGGGAACTGTGTTTAAAGGATAGAGGCAGAAGGAGTGCTGTTGGGCAGAGACTTGAAGTGGCAAGTTCTAGGAAGCTGTCACAACACTAAGCAAAACTTAGGTAGTAGGAAAACCAATTTCTATTTGTTGGTTACAATGTGGAGGGGGCTCCACTATGTGGAGGGAGGAACACAATGCAGGAGAAAAAATGCAAGCATTTCTCAAAAACTGTGTCAACAAGCTATTGTAAACATTGTCTATACAAGGAGGTTTGGAGGAGTGCTATCTCTAGATAGCTCTGAATTTGGAGAACTACCTAGAGATAGTGCTGGAGAATGGGACTAGATAGGTACTTCTTTTGGGAGCCGGCACAGGCACGATGGTTCAAATGGCCTCATTCTGCCCAGTAAAAGTTTGTGATTCCATGACATTATGACACTGATAGAACTATGGTTACCTTGCAAATCCCACTTTGATAAAACTATTGAAAGAAAACATTGCACACAACTTCTACTTCATCAGAATCACTGAGTAATTGTTTCAATCAAATATTTCAGATTGGGATGACTCATTGATACTGGAACCTCACAGCTCAGTTCCAAGATTCTGATGAGAAAATTAATAAGTGACTAAAACACAAATAAGAATAATTTGGGTGGCATGGTGGCACAGTGGTTAGCACTGCTGCCTCACAGCGCCAGAGACCTGGGTTCAATTCCCGCCTCAGGCGACTGACTGTGTGCAGTTTGCACATTCTCCCCGTGTCTGCGTGGGTTTCCTCCGGGTTCTCCGGTTTCCTCCCACAGTCCAAAGATGTGCGGGTCAGGTGAATTGGCCACGCTAAATTGCCCGTAGTGTTAGGTAAGGGGTAAATGTAGGGGTATGGGTCTGGGTGGGTTGCGCTTCAGCGGGTCGGTGTGGACTTGTTGGGCCGAAGGGCCTGTTTCCACACTGTAAGTAATCTAATCTAATTCATTTGATGACTATTTATGCAGAAAAATGCTCAGATATGTGGAGAATAAGCAAGAACACCGTTATTTCAAAATGCTCAGGCAGCCAATGCAGACCTGATGGACTGAATGACCTCTTTCTTCAGCTGAAAAAGGACCCACTCCTTTGTGCTGAGTGAGTGTGCGGCAAACAGATAGTAACTCGGGGACAATTGATGATGTGCCATCAAGGAAAATCTTTTGTCGCATTTCTCTCACATCTGACCAGATCTATTATCCCAGTCTCCGTTTCATCTAAATGCTATTTCTGATCACGACTGACGTCACTGCCAGACAGGAGAGCTGATTGAGTTGGACAAGTCAAGTCAGTTTCTGTCAGCTTCCTGTGAGAAACAGCACCTTTTGTAACTGACACATTCAAGAACGGACAGAACTCATTCAAGCAATATCAGAGTCGGGGGCCACTGAGTGGATAACAATCACCTTGATAGACAGACTCATTTGGTACAGGAGTAACAGGAACCTGCTGCTGAGCTAGTTCTACATATTGAATTACTCTTTTTTTGACAATTGCATTATTGCGTGACAGCATTAATTTTAATGTGTTTTTCTTTCAAGTTGTGTTTTGAGATCAAACTTTCACCAAATACAAAGGGATGAAGTGTTCTGCCCTGTGCCTCAGTCCTGTAAGTACACATTGTTACCAAGGTACACACCTCATAGAGTGAGCGTGCTCATCCTAATTCTCACATCAATCATTCAAGTGAAACAAATATTTTGTCCATTTGTATTCTGGGCTCGAACATTATAGGAGTCGAGTTGGGTCAGCAGCAGAGAATTTGACCTTGACATCTCCCTGGGATTTGTAGTCACTCTGTACATTGTTGATGTTCACTTTGCAGACCGGATGTGTAAATAGTAAATGAATTTCATTGAGAGAGGTGTGGGTTGGTACATTTTAATGTGAGCAGGAAGGAAGAAGGCTACACCTCGGAAAACAAGAGTCAAATCCGGTGCAAATATAAAGGGAACTGGATAAATTCACGAATCTTTAAAAGTGATGATACATCTCAACAACAAAATCTGAGGTTGCATTTGTATAGCACCTGTACACACATAAAAAAATCCCATGGTACTTTACAGGATCGTTATCAAGCAGAATATCACACAAAGCCACATGGGGAGATACTAGGTGCCGGGTTGTGTCAATTGTTCAGTTTTGGTCTCCTATCTGAGGAAGGATGTTAAAGAGGGAGACCAGAGAAGCTGATTCCTGGAATAATGGGACAGGCTGAATCGGTTAGGATTAAATATGCTGGAATTCAGAGGAATGAGAGAGATCTCATAGAAATCTATAAATTTATAACAGAACTAGACACAGAAGAGGGATGTTGTTGATGGAGAAGTCCAGAACCAGGGGTCATAGCCTAAGGATATGGGGTAAACCCCATTTCAGGACTGTCATGAGGGGAAATTTCTTCACCCACAGAATGTGGTAAGCCTGTGGAATTTATTACCTTACAAAGCAGTGAAGACCAAACCATTGTATGATTTCAAGAAGGAACTGGATCTAGCACTTGGCTAAAAAGATCAAAGGATTTGGGGGGAAAAGCAGGAAAAGGCTATAGAGCTGCATGATCAGTCATAATCACAATGAATGGTGGAGCAGGTTCAACAGGCTGAATGGCTCACTCCTGCTTCTATTTCCTATATTGTCAATGTTCCTAGGACCAAAGATTTGATCAAAATGGTAGGTTTTAAGGAGTGTCCTCTCGGGGAAGAGAAGTAGAAGCAGAGGTCGAGGGTTAAAAAGTGAATTCTCAGGTTTAGGCCCCAGGCAGTTGAAAGTATAGCCAGAAAAAAAGCAGCAATTAAAACTGGAGTCAGGAAAGAGAGCCAGAGTTTGAGATGCATGTAAATCTTGATGGGCTGAATGGTTGTCTTCTGTGGTTCAATGCAAAGGTGCTTGACACAAGCTGACCAGGTTAAAGAAGGGTTGGGAGAGATAAAGAACCCAGCTAGGCTTCACGATCCATGATTTCTCTCCACATTCTTGTCATTAGTACCCAAAGCTAGCACTGTTCTCTTTTTTTTAGATTAGACTTACAGTGTGGAAACAGGCCCTTCGGCCCAACAAGCCCACACCGACCCGCAGAAGCGCAACCCACCCATACCCCTACATTTACCCCTTACCTAACACTACGGGCAATTTAGCTTGGCCAATTCACCTGACCCGCACATCTTTGTGACTGTGGGAGGAAACCGGAGCACCCGGAGGAAACCCACGCAGACACGGGGAGAACGTGCAAACTCCACACAGTCAGTCGCCTGAGTCAGGAATTGAACCCGGGTCTACAGGCGCTGTGAGGCAGCAGTGCTAACCACTGTGCCACCGTGGTGGATGCTGAGTCATGGATACAGTCTTGAGGAACACCAGAGGCAACGGTCAAGGAGCAGGAAATGAAGCCATTACGAGTAATTCTCTGGCAATGGTTAAGTTGATAAGATTGGACAGCAGAGCTGAAAATGTGTTGCTGGAAAAGTGCAGCAGGTCAGGCAGCATCCAAGGAGCAGGAGAATTGACGTTTTGGGCATGAGCCCTTCTTCAGGAATCAACCTGAAGAAGGGCTCATGCCCGAAATGTCGATTCTCCTGCTCCTTGGATGCTGCCTGACCTGCTGCACTTTTCCAGTAACACATTTTCAGCTCTGATCTCCAGCATCTGCAGTCCTCACTTTCTCCTGGAAGAATGGAGAGTAACCTGTGCAGCAAGTGCAAAATGTCTTCACCCAAGTACTAGTGACTGAGAATGTGGAACTTGCTACAACAGGTAAAGCTTGAGACAAACTGTATAGATAAAAAGAAAACTGAGATAAATGTATGCTATAAGAAGGAAGGAAAGGATATGGTGATGGGGTTAGATGAAACAAAGGGAGGGGAGGGTTATGAAGCTCAAAAACATCAGAGCAGAGCTATTGATTCAAATGTCTTCAATTCTCTGCACAGCCACAGACCTGAACAAATCATTTAGAAACCACAAAAAAGTCTTGCCCCGCAAGTAAAATGAAGCAAATTGGATGCGTGTTTGGTAATTCTAGGAATGCACCTCATAAATATGCATTTGTTCTGCAGTGCCCTTGTTTCCATGATCACCTCTGAATACATTATGTAATGGCAGAAGCCCTCATGGCTTACAGCTCTACATTTCTTCAGTTCAAGTGATCTCATCCTTCAGTCCTCAGCTTTCAAATCAGCATAATGTATACAGAAACCTTGGGTAATCACATGCTATCTGCTGCTTAGCAGCTTTGTGAAGTGTAAGATTGGCCTTGAGTACAGAACGTGAGGCAATTCGTAATTTAGCTGTATGTTTCTCATTGAGTTTTAGGCTACGGCCATTGCTCACAAGCTATATGCTGATAAAACTAAAAATCATATTCTATTTTGACATTACATGGTGTGATTTACAGAAGCATTAACAAAACTACATAGAAGCAACTAATTGCATCTATTTAAGTGGAATATACAGCAAAGAAACAGACTGTCCTGTCCAGTTAGTCCATGTTAGTATTTTTATTTTACATAAGTCTCCTTCATCTACTCCATCAAAAAACCTTCTATTCATATCTCTGCTTTTGTTTATCTATGTTCCCCTTAACCGTATCTTTGCAACAGAATTCTTTAAGTGTTGCTCTGCTAAGCTGTCAGGCTATGGGGGTTGGTTAGCTCAGTTGTCTGGATGATTGATTTTGCAGAACAGAAAAACGCCATCAGTGTGGGTTCAGCTCAGTCTATGAAGGACTTCCCTTCTCAACCTCTCCCCTCAGCTGAGGCATTGTGACACTGAGGTTAAGCCACCACCTATCATCTCTTTTTGTTGAGAGAGCAGGCCATGGTGACTTTACCTTAACCTGTCAGATGCTCAGATCCTTATACTCATATCGGAAGATGTTGATGCTGAGAATGCCTCTTTTGTCTTTCCACCAACGTCTACTCATATTTGAGAAAGTAGTTGTGATCTGTTTTCTTAGATCACCCAGTCTGTGCAGTGAAGGTCATTCCGCAGTGCTGTTATGTTGGGAGGTTCAGGATTTTGACTCAAATGATCAAAATGATGTGAGTTTGCCTCCAACTGGTTATTTCCTGTAACACAAGAAACTGGACATTGATATCATGGTATTGAAGAATCAAAATTACATTTGTTGCAACTAGCTATTATGCTTGAACCTAGCATTATTCAGGCACGTGAGTGTCTAAGCTAATGTTAAAGTATTATGTTACAATAGAGCAGACTGCTTCCAGTAAAGTATCATGCTTCCAATGATCGGAGGCAAGATGGAATGTGGGATGTTTATACCCTCATGCTATGATACTGACCTTGGGGCAGAACACAATGTAAGAAACAGTGATTAATTTCAAAGTCAAGATGATGTGTGTGATTTGAAGGGGAAACTGCAGGAACTAATATTCATTCCCATTCATCGGCCACTCCTGCCCTTACTGGTGAAGAACACACAGGTTTGGGAGATTATTTTTACATTTTTAGTCTTTGTTTTTATTTTCCCTTTCATGGAACAGTTGGATCGAGTAGAGATTTATTTTAAGTTATTTTTATTTGACCGTTGCCTGTTAGTTATTGAAGTGCTGGAAGAAATAAGGAAGGAATGCCTTTCATAACCTTAGGACATCCCAAAGCAATTTGCAGTCAGTTCTGAAGTGCAGTAGTTGTCGTAATGTTGGAAATGCAGCAGCCAAATTGCACACAGCCTTCTCCCAAAGACAACCATAACCAGCTAATCTGTTTTTATGACATTGATTGAGAATGTAATTACTGCCAGAACACCTGGGAATATTTGAGATATAGCTATAAGGGCATTTTCATCTATTCAAAGGGCCTCAGTTTAACATCTCATTCAAAAGGTGGCATCTCTGACAGTACAGCACTCTACCAGTACTGACTCTGGTAAAAACAATGACTACAGATGCTGGAAACCAGATTCTGGATTAGTGGTGCTGGAAGAGCACAGCAGTTCAGGCAGCATCCAAGGAGCAGCAAAATCGACGTTTCGGGCAAAAGCCCTTCATCAGGAATAAAGGCAGTGAGCCTGAAGCGTGGAGAGATAAGCTAGAGGAGGGTGGGGGTGGGGAGAAAGTAGCATAGAGTACAATGGGTGAGTGGGGGAGGGGATGAAGGTGATAGGTCAGGGAGGAGAGGGTGGAGTGGATAGGTGGAAAAGGAGATAGGCAGGAAGGACAAGTCCGGACAAGTCATGGGGACAGTGCTGAGCTGGAAGTTGGAACTCGGGTGAGGTGGGGGAAGGGGAAATGAGGAAACTGTTGAAGTCCACATTGATGCCCTGGGGTTGAAGTGTTCTGAGGTAGAAGATGAGGCGTTCTTCCTCCAGGCGTCTGGTGGTGAGGGAGCAGTGGTGAAGGAGGCCCAGGACTTCCATGTCCTCTGCAGAGTGGGAGGGGGAGTTGAAATGTTGGGCCACGGGATGGTGTGGTTGATTGGTGCGGGTGTCCCGGAGATGTTCCCTAAAATGCTCTGCTAGGAGGCGCCCAGTCTCCCCAATGTAGAGGAGACCACATCGGGAGCAACGGATACAATAAATGATATTAGTGGATGTGCAGGTAAAACTTTGATGGATGTGGAAGGCTCCTTTAGGGCCTTGGATAGAGGTGAGGGAGGAGGTGTGGGCGCAGGTTTTACAGTTCCTGCGGTGGCAGGGGAAGGTGCCAGGATGGGATTGTGGGTTGTAGGGGGGCGTGAACCTGACCAGGTAGTCATGGAAGGAATGGTCTTTGTGGAAGGTGGAAAGGGGTGGGAAGGGAAATATATCCCTGATGGTGGGGTCTTTTTGGAGGTGGCGGAAATGTCGGCGGATGATTTGGTTCATGCAAAGGTTTGTAGGATGGAAGGTGAGCACCAGGTGCGTTCTGTTCTTGTTACGGTTGGAGGGGTAGGGTCTGAGAGCGGAGGTGCGGGATGTAGACGAGATGCTTTGGAGGGCATCTTTAACCATGTGGGAAGGGAAATTGTGGTCTCTAAAGAAGGAGGCCATCTGGTGTGTTGTGTGATGGAACTGGTCCTTCTGGGAGCAGATACGGCAGAGGCGGAGGAATTGGGAATAAGAGATGGCATTTTTGCAAGAGGTAAGGTGGGAAGAGGTATAATCCAGGTAGCTGTGGGAGTCTCTTCCAGCACCACTAATCCAGTACTGACTCTGGCAGAGTCAGCCTCTTGATATTTGTATGAACCTAAAAAAACATTAAGTTCAATTTGAAATGTTAACTCTGTTTCTCATTAACAGATCTGTTTAGTTTCTCCAGGATTTCCTGTTTTTTATTTTAGGTCTCCATATTTAGTATATGAACCATATGGACCACTCGAGTGGATTGGTCCATTTCTGTGATGGAGCTTTTATTTACTGATATTCATTTCTATTTGTTTTAAGTCATAATATAATCAGAGACTTGGCTAATTATTCAGAAACCAGGCACCTCAGGTCTTTCTTAATCTTTTCTGATAAAAAATAACTCTCAACCAATCACTTCAACTCTCCCAGTCAATGAGGAAATTAAATATCCACTTCAACTCAATTCCAGTCACTGTTAAAATTACAATCACAGGAAACATACAGTTCCTTTGGGCTAGAGATCCTTTCTGTGCTGTGAGAGGGTGTCACCTGTGTTTAGAATCAGCTGACACATGTTCAGCTTTGTGGCCTCTTCCTGCCCATTAAACCATTGGAAATTTTGAAAACAGGAGAAAACTGGAAAGAGTTAACATGTCTTGTGATGTTTCAAATCCTTTCAGTAGATGTTAAATTTGCCTTTGCACAATCAAAGCTTTGGTTACACATCTTCCAATTCTCTAAAGCATCAAGTCATCCAAAACTGCAGAGGTAGCCTACGACAGTTTCATTACTAAACAAGAGCAGAAATCGCTGGAGAAGCTCAGCAGGTCTGACTCAAAATATAAATTCTGTTTTTCTCTCTACACATGTTGCCAGAACTGCTGAGTTTCTCCAACACTTTCTGAGTTTGCTTGTTTCGGATCTGCAGTTTTTTGTTACACTTTACAGTTTTATTCATGTCCGTGTCACTGGAACGCTGTGTTTAACGTTGGTGTGAAGCAATTCGGTTTCTAGTTCATCCACATCACTCCTTATAGAGAGACAGACAGCAAAGTCTGACCACGAACCACAACATTTTTAATGACAGGTGGATTGAATAAATATGTACCGCCTGAGTTATTTATGCCCTAATTTACTTCATCTGGTCCTTTGCATAAAATTAGTAAATAATATTAAAATGGAGGCTGCCGTTCCTCAATTGGTTACAAAATGGCAGACATTACACAGAGCATGAATGCCAAAAAAGTTCTTGTCGGAAAAAGTAATGGTTCTGAAGGAGTTAATGTTCTTGTTACATTGAGCTCCACCCAATGTAAAGATGTCACACAATCTCTGGGTGGAGACAATGAGCTCTACTCTAGCTTTGGGAGGGAAGAGATGTATCTGTACCAACTCCCTAAGATCCTGGTAATTAGACTTGACCAAATGTAGCTGCAATTATTCCTAACATACAATAAATCTTCTTTTTATCTAAGAGCAGTGCCTTTTGTGCAGACACTCCCCCAGTGGTGCATGCACTAATTATTAGATGGATTTCAGACATATGAAAGCTAAGAAATCTGAGTGTCTGCGAACTATCTCAGACAACCCTTACCCAGTTCCACACACCAGAGGTAGCAAAAACTACGAGGTACCGGAGTGGTCATCTGGGAAAATACCATAATTCCTTTAAGAGGGTTTGAGATTCTGAACTCATAAGGAACTTGTAAATATTCACAATTGTTTGTTCACGATAGTAGGGATTACCCAGGTTTTGAAGCATCGATTGCTACATTTTGCTTCAATATCAACCAGCATCAGCTTGTGCTTGGGGCAGTTTGCTGCCATAAAATCCCTTATTTCAATGTGTTTATGGGTCACCAAGTTTTAAAATGTGAGAGGGTTAACCACCAGTGAGTCCCAACAAGAAGAGTCCATTGTGTTAAAGAGATGTAATTTATTGCATGGTATCAAAAGTTACATTCATGACCTGGATATTGTTACCAAGATGGTCACATTAACAAATTGGATGAGTGAATTAATGAACCTAATAACCATTTTTGGTTTTTCTATATCTTATATGTTTAAAGCATCCATTGTACCTTGTGATTTAGGAATATGGATTTTTAAAATAGAGGTAAATTAATTTAGGTTTCAGTTCCTTCCTGTCTACATTATCTAGGCCCCTCATAATTTTGTACATCTCAATCATGTATCCACCCAATCTCCTCTGCTCCATGGAGAACAATCCCAGTCTGTCCAATTTCCCTTCGTAACTAAAACTCTCCAGCTCAGGCATCATCCTGGTAAATCTCCTCTGCACCCTCTTTAGTCAATCACATCCCTCTGATAATTTAACCCAAAGATTATGTGAAGATTTTCATGACTAGCAGATGCCTCAAAACTGCCTTACAGCAAATGAAAGTTTTTTTGAGATGTAGTCACTGATGTAATGTTTGGAAATGCAGCAGCCAATGTGTGAACAGCAGGATTCCAAATCAAGCAATGTGATGACTAGCAGAAATCTGACTTTGTGATGTCAGTCTGTTGATGACAACATTGGGATAACTCTAGATTTGAACATACTGCAAGGAAACCTTTAATGTTCAAATGAAAGGGCATATGGTCTAGTTTTAATACTTCATTTAAATGTTCCCATTTTCAAACAGCATATCCAACTCTCAGTACTACATTGGAGTGTCTGAAATTACCCCACAGAGGCTGGTATCCTGTCACCAAGTCATCCTTTATTTACATGTGGAGAGCCCTTGACACTGATGCAGCTCCCTCAGAGCCAGCTCTTAGAGTAAGTAAATAGAGCCCCGACACGGTGGTACAGTGGTTTGCACTGCTGCCTCACAGCGCCAGAGACCCGGGTTCAATTCCTGCCTCGGGTGACTGTCTGTATGGAGTTTGCACGTTCTCCCGTGTCTGCGTGGGTTTCCTCCCACCGTCCAAAGACGTGCGGGTCAGGTGAATTGGCCATGCTAAATTGCCCATAGTGTTAGGTAAGGGGCAAATGTAGGGGTATGTGTGGATTGCACTTCGGTGGGTCGGTGTGGACTTGTTGGGCCGAAGGGCCTGTTTCCACACTGTAAGTAATCTAATCTAATCAACACTCCTGTTTATATCTGTCAACCAGGGTTCCCTGATTGAACCAGATAAACAAGCCCAATCAAGGAACTCAGGTTCTATGAGGTCCACCTGGCTGACCTTGTTACATCCCTCCCCCTCTGAGTCTGAGGATAAAGTCTGGTTCTTTTTCTGTAAATCCTCCTAGGGCGTTTTATCACTGGGCCAGGTTCCTCCAGCTCTGCCTCTGATACAGGCAGTGTGTATAACGCATCAAGGAAGAAATTCATTCTCCTCTTCCAATGGTAAAGACGTCAAGGTGGTGATATCCACCGTGTCTATCTCAGGTTCCGAGGTCTCTTCAACACTAGATGAAAAGGGGAACCCATGGGTTCCAGGATGTTTGGGAAGGCTGTCACAGAGTAGCACACATTTTTTTCCTGCCCCGTTTGTGAATTTGCAGCTTTCTTATGGTCCACGTGCTTGTTCAGAACTGTCATACCCACCCCAACTTTATATGTCATTGGACCTTACCTTGCTTCAACCATGCATCTTACCTATGCAGGGCTATTCCAATGGTTCCTATACCAAGCTTGTCCCTTGAACCAAATTGACTGTCTCACTTAGCTGAGTCTTGTGCCCAACATTGGCTTTCCTAATGTCATTTCACCCTCTCCCCCAGGTTTGGGAAGATCAGATTTAAGCTGATGCAGAATCTTCTCCCCATTAGCCACTCTGCTGGAGCTGTCCCTGTAGGTGCATAGAGGTGATCCTTTAATCAAATAGGAACTGGGACAGTTTGGTATCTAGTGAAGCAGTAGGCTGTTTCATTAAGCCGGCTTTCAAAGCCTGGACTGATTTTTCTGCCAACCATTGGGTGATGGGTGGTATGGAGCTGTCCTAATATGCCGAATACTGAAAATACCCTAAATACCTGATAGTAAATGATGGTTCGTGATCAACGCTTCCAAGAGCCTGTAATTTGCAAAAGCTGTGTGTAGTTTTCCGATCATTGTCCCTGTGTTTGACAAATGAACTCTTTAAGTGGCCATCCACATTGACTAAGAACATCAAGCCCACGGAAGGACCTGCACAGTCGACATGTAACTGAGTCCAGGATTTACCTGGCCATTCCGAGGAACGTGGGGGTAACTGTTGTTGGGACATTTTGTCCTTATTGGCACTCTGGGCACTGCCAACCAACACAACTTTGTCTGTATCCAATTTTAGCCACCAGACACAATGTTATGCCAACATTCTTCATTTTGGCAACCCTTGGATGACCTGGTGGAGTTGATTGACAGTGGCCTTTGCTCCGGACAATCCCTTTTGCTCTCCACAATCATACGCCGTCCTCTACTGTGAGCTGGTCTCCGGGTCCAGAAAGGTTTCAGTTCTGGTTGTGATGGCCCTTTGGTTTCCCCCGTCAATATCAGCTGTTTCAGTTTTACCAGGGCCAGGACTTCCTGCATGCAAAGTTAGATATTGTCAGCTATGACTGGACATGTATCCAGAACACTTAAAACCATAATGCTCTTTTCCAGTGGCGGTATCGCCAATGGTGTGTCTGCCAGTGGGAGGCAGCTCAATGTACCATGTTTGCTACATGGCCTCTCGGATGCTGTTCCAATGTGTAATTATACACACTTACTATTACAGCTCTTTGATGTATTTGGCCTGAAGCTATGGGCAGCACAGCCTTGTCCTCTCTACATATACCTAGCAGGGGATTGTGGTCCATTATTATTAACGAAATTTACATCTGTAAAGATATTGGTGGATCTTCCTGACTCCAAATATGACTGCCAATCCTCCTTCGCTGTCTGGGCGTATTTGCAATCTACATTAGCCAAAGTCCTGGATGTATACGCTATTGGGTGTTCCTCTCCAGCGGACCACCTATGACCCAATACTATCCTGATGGCACACAGGGGGGCATTGCATGTCAATACCAGATGTCACTTGGTATCACAATGTGCCAACACCTTGGGGGATGTTCGCTGTTTCTTCACTTGCCTGAAAACTAAGGTTTGGCTACGTGAGCAATTCCAAGGCTTTTTAAAGAGTCGGTGCAAAGATGTCAGGATGGAGGTCAGGTTTTATATGAACATTCGTAATAATTCACCAGCCCAAGGAGAGCCCTAAGCTCCAATACAGAAGTGGGAGCCAGGGCACCTTTGATCGCACACCCACTTTATCTTCCAACAGGTGAACCCAGTCTTGTCAACTCTGTGTCCCAAGTAGGTCACTTAGGCTCCCTGGATCACACATTTTTCCCCTCTTGAGACATACGCCCACCTGGGAGAAATACCTAATGACTATGTCCAAGTTCTCTAATGCTCTGTTATTAGCACATCATCTAGATAAGCAGCTACCTGGGGTAGACCTTGCACAATGTTCTCCATTGATAGTTGAAAGAGGACGTAGGCTGGTGATAGCACAAAGCAGCCTTGTATATTGGTACAAACTGTTATGAGTATTAATTGCTGCAAACCTCTGGGAATCCTCTTCCAACTGCAATTGCAAATGCACATGACTCATATCCAGCTTTGTGAAGGACAGCGCCACAGCCGGCTTTGCGTAAATGTCCTCCATGCGAGGGACTGAATATTTTTCCAGATGTGAAAAACTGTTTACAGTTTGTATAAAATCCCCACAAAGGTGAACCGACCTGTTAGCCTTCACAATTGGGATGACCAGCGCTGCCTATTCGGCAAACTGATGACTCCTTCACTTTCTGGGCCTTCTGATTTCTGCCTCTACTTTTGCCCTGTACGGAAAATGGCACTGGGTGGGCCTTGTAGAATCGTGGAATTGCTTCCTGGTCAACATGCAAGGTGGTCTTGCCCTTTTGATAGTCCCAAGCACTTCCTGAAAATACCTTCCTGCGTATTTAATTAGAACTTCACTCAGGCACTTTTCTACTTGAAAATGTTGAGCCAATCCAGGTGAATCTTTCTCAATCAATTTTGCCCCAACAAGTTTGGGTCTGACCCTTTTACTACAATCAGTGGAAACTGAACCAGATGCTTCTCATAAGAGATCAGAACTGAAGTTGTATCCTTAATCTGTCAAGGATCCTAGTACAGGTTGTCAGTCTAGCCAAGGTCTTGCACAAACCTAAGGGTTGGAGTCTAGAGTGAATCTTGTTAAATCTGGTTCTGCGATCACTGAAACAGTCACGCCAATATTGTCGTTCATTAGAACCAGGTGACCATTTAACCAAAAATTTATTTTGATTTGTTCTGATTTGGATGTTGCTAAGCAACTTAACCTTTCCAACCCAGATGTAGGTGGATCTTCTAGGGTGTGCACTCTCCTGGATGCTGGTCTATGAATTCTCTTACTCCACTTAGGCCCAGTGGGAACCTTTTACTGTCTCGAGTCTGCATAGCGGCAGAAACTGCAATGGCTTGCTGGCCCTGATCCTGAAGAAAATGTCAACCACTTAGCCGAGGATTGATATTAGATTACTTACAGTGTGGAAACAGGCCCTTCAGCCCAACAAGTCCACTCCGACCCGCCGAAGCGCAACCCAACCATACCCCTGCATTTACCCCTTACCTAACACTACGGGCAATTTAGCATGGCCAATTCACCTGACCCGCACATCTTTGGACTGTGGGAGGAAACCGGAGCACCCGGAGGAAACCCACGCAGACACGGGGAGAACGTGCAAACTCCACACAGTCAGTTGCCTGAGTCGGGAATTGAACCCAGGTCTCCGGCGCTGTGAGGCAGCAGTGCTAACCACTGTGCCACCCAAAAACTTCTGTCTCATACTGTTGTTTACAGTGTGAAAGCAGGCCATTCAGCCCATCTCTGTAACCCCCCCTCAGCTAGCCTGAGCACTATGGAACAATTTCCCAGGGTTATCCCACCCAACCTGCACATGTTTGGACTACAGATACAGGGAGAATATGTAAAATCCACACAGTCACTGAAGGTGGAATCGAACCCAGATAGCCAGCTCTGTTAGGTAGCAGTGCTAACCACTGAGCCACCGTGCCACCACAAACTGAGCCACCGTGCCACCACAATTTGGTTTTGATTTGAATTTTTCTGTGGGCTGACCAAGAGTCTCTCTGTTCAGGATCTGTCCTGAGTGAGGTTTTGCAATTGCCTTCACTCAAATGATGTTCTCCAAGCCCAGTTGTCCTAGTGAAGGAGTCCACTTCCATTGGAATACTCTGTAACTCAAAAGCTCCACTTGCCATATTTTCCAATGCTAAAGCCAGTTATAGTGTCTGTTTGAGTTAGGCTTCTGGTAGTGTTTTTTGTGAGTACTTTGAGTAAATTCTTTCAGGTGTGAGCTTTTCTCTTGTTGCATGATACAACTCCACAGAGGCCGGTATCTGATCACCAAGTCATTCTTTATTTACACGTGAGAGTCCTTTACACTGATTCAGCTCCCTCAGAGCTAGCTCTCAGAGTGAACAGCATGTCTGACACTCCTGTCAGCCAGGGCTCCCTGATCGGATCTGAACAACAGCCGCAATCAAAGAACTCATATTCTGTGAGGTTCACCTGGTTGACCCCATTACAATTAGTACAGTGACAACATTGATTTTTGTGCTCAAGTCCTTAAGTGTGATTTGAGCATACACTTTTGTGACTCAGCTTTGTGGTATTACCAATTGGACCAGGCTCAAAAGCGGCTCCTATTATTTTCTCTGCAAGTCAATACTTAATGAATTTCTTGATGACCTGTCATTTAAATTATTCTGTCCCTCACATCTATTGTAAATGTTCATCAAAACAAAGACTAATGTTTAAGTTGTGCTTTATTGCCTCACTCAGAAATAACCCAGAAGCACGTGTCATCACAGAGAATTACAGCAAAGTGTCAAACTCTCAGCTTTTCAAAGAAGAAATACTATGGGACAACGTACTGAATAGAAATCATTTGGTTTGTGAAGGAAGGGCTTATATATAAAGTAGAAACCCCTTCTGGAGGAGGGGAAAGGAAACATCTAAACTTTGGAATTATCAACACAGTAAAAACAATAGCTTCCTGAATCTGCAACTTCAAAAGGAAATCAGTAACTCTTCATTAAATCCCATTATATAAACACAAAATCAGTTTTTGCTTAAGAAACATTCTGGCAATGTAGGTATCCAATAAGCAGAGACCTTGTGCCAGGGATTTGAGCAGATAATTTGGCATGACAATGCATTCCTGCATTGAGGCAGTACTGAATCGTCAGAGATAAGATCATAAACCAAGGCCCTCCTTGTGTGTTTGTATTGAAGTGAAGGATCTGCAGCATGGTTTGAAGAGCTGATGAGTTCTCCTCAGTGCCCTGGCAATTATTTAGCTCTCAACCAAGACCTACAAGTAGATTATCTCTGAGCTTTATCAGGTCTCTGTTTCAGCGCACCTGTTGTCATTTTCTCCTGCATCAACTCAGCCACTGTCCTTCAAAATTTCTCCCTAAATTGGATTTTGCTTTGGGATGCCCTGAGATCATCCAGTAAAAGTGCAAGTCTTTACTTCTTAACTCATTTTACAGAAAAGAAAAGCTACAACCCTGGGTTATTTGAGGAGTGAGGAGATTGACTTCATGGGGTGTGGGCATTTCTGGCAAGGCCAATATCTGCTGCCCACCCCTAACCGCCCTTGAACTGAATAGCTCGCTGGGCTATTGCAGGGGGCAGCTAAGCATCCTAAGCTAGGGCGGCACGGTGGCACAGTGGTTAGCACTGCTGTCTCACAGCGCCTGAGACCCGGGTTCAATTCCTGACTCCGGCGACTGACTGTGTGGAGTTTGCAAGTTCTCCCCGTGTCTGTGTGGGTTTCCTCCGGGTGCTCCGGTTTCCTCCCACAGTCCAAAGATGTGCGGTCAGGTGAATTGGCCATGCTAAATTGCCCGTAGTGTTAGGTAAGGGGTAAATGTAGGGGTATGGGTGGGTTGCGCTTCGGCGGGTCGGTGTGGACTTGTTGGGCTGAAGGGCCTGTTTCCACACTGTCAGTAGTCTAATCAATCGTGTTGTGGTTAGTCTGGAGTCACATGTTAATTGAACTGGTGACTGGCAGATTTTAGCCCCCAAAAGAACATTAGACTTTTTAAAAATTAAAATAACAACCTGTAATAGGTACTTTGCAGTGCATTAAAGAGACTTGGTAATGAACCAGGCCAGGTGTTTGATTTAGTGAAAGGTGAGCACTTTGGCGAGAGTGACCATAATTCAGTTACGTTTGGTTTAGCGATGAAAAGGGATAGGTACATTCCTCAGGGCAAGAGTTATAGGTGGGGGAAGGGCAATTACAATGCGATTAGGCAAGACCTAGGATGAACAGAATGGGGCAGCAAAATGCAGGGGATAGGGACAATCAAAATGTGGAGCTGGTTTAAGTAACAGATATTGAGTGTCTTTGATAGGTATGTCCTTGTCAGGCAGGGAGGAAGTGATAAGGTAAGGAAACCATGGTTTATTAAAGAAAGTTTATCTCTTATTAAGCAGAAGAGGGAGGCTTATGTGACATTGAGGCAAGATGGTTCAGGTGAGGCGATGGAGCATTACAGAGTAGCTAGAAAGGATTTAAAGAGAGAGTTGAGAAGAGAAAGGAGGGGACACGAGCAGTCGTTAGCAAGTAGAATAAAGGAGAACCCTAAAGATTTCTATAGATATGTGAGGAATAAAAGGATGATGAGTGTAGGATTAGAGCCTGTCAAAGACAGAAGTGGGAAGTTGTGTGTGGACCCTGTGGAGATCAAAGAGGTGCTAAACGAATATTTCAAATCTGTTTTCACTCAGAAAAAGGAGAATATTGTAGAGGAGAAGACTGAGATACAGACTATTAGACTAGAAAGGATTGAGGTTAGTCAGGAGGAGGTGTTATCATTTCCAGAAGGTGTGAAAGTAGATAAGTCCCCTGGACCGGATGGGATTTATCCAAGAATTCTCTGGAAAGCTAGGGAGGATATGGCTGAGCATTTCCTTTGAGTTGTCATGTGTCCAGGTTTAGTGCCAAAGGACTGGAGGATTGAAAATGTGCCCTTGTCCAAGAAGGGCAGTAGAGAAGTCTCAGGTAATTATAGACCAGTGAGCCTTACGTCAGTTGTAGGAAAAGTTTTGGAAAGGATTATAAAAGATAGGATTTATAATCATCTAGCAAGCAACAATTTGATTGGAAATAGTCAATATGGATTCGTCAAGGGTAGGTCGTGTCTCACAAACCTCATTGAGATTTTTGAGAAGGTGACCAAGCATTTAAATGAGGGAAGGCCAGTTAACGTGGTGTACATGGACTTCAGTAAAGCCTTTGATAAGTTTCCACATGGTAGACTATTGGGGAAAATTGGAGGCATGTGATTCAAGGTGATTTAGTAGTTTGGGTTAGAAACTGGCTTTCTGTAAGAAGGTAATGAGTGGTGGTTGATGGAAAATATTCAGCCTGGAGTCTGGTTACTAGTGGTGTGCCACAATGATGTATTTTGGGACCACTGCTGTTTGTCATTTTCATAAATGACTTGGACACAGGCACAGGTGAATAGGTTAGTAAGTTTGCAGATGATATTAAAGATGGTGGAGTGGTGGACAGTGTGGAAGAATGTTGCAGGTTGCAGGGGGACTTAGATAAACTGCAGAACTGGGCTGAAAGGTGGCAAATGGAGTTAAGTGCAGATAAATGTGAAGTGATTCACTTTGGGAAGAATAACAGGAAGGCAGAATGGAAAGAATCTTGGTAGTGTGAATATGCAGAGGGATCTTGGTCTCCATGTACACAGATCCGTGAATGTTGCCACCCAGGTTGATAGTGCTGTTAAGAAGGCATACGGTGTGTTAGGTTTTTTTTGGTGCACTTGGAATATTATGCATAGTTCTAGTCGCCTCATTACAGGAAGGATGTGGAAGCATTGGAAAAGGTGCAGAGGAGATTTACCAGGGTGTTGCTTGGTCTGGAGTGAAGGTCTTATGAGGAAAGGCTGAGAGACTTGGGTCTGTTCTCATTGGAGAGAAGAAGGCTAAATGGGGATTTAATAGAGACATACAAGATGTCAGAGGATTAGATAGGGTAGACAGTAAGAGTCTTTTTCCTAGGATGATGATATCTGCTTGTATGAGGGGCCATAGCTGCAAATTGAGGGGTGATAAATTTAAGACAGATGTCAGAGGCAGGTTCTTTACTCAGAGAGTGGTAAGGGCATAGAATGCCCTGCATGCCAATGTAATGAACTCAGCCACATTAAGGCTGAAACTGTGTTGCTGGAAAAGCGCAGCAGGTCAGGCAGCATCCAAGGAGCAGGAGAATCGATGTTTCGGGCATGAGCCCTTCTTCAGGAATGAGGTCCACATTAGGGGCAATTAAACAGTCCTTGGATAAGCATATGGATGATGATGGGATAGTGTGGGGTGATGGGCTTAGATTAGTTCACAGGTCGGCACAACATTGATGGCCGAAGGGCCTGTTCTGTGCTGTGTTGTTCTATGTTCTATGTTCTATGATACAAATACACATCTCAGTTAAACAGTAAAAGCAACAGCAGCTAAGATAAAATCTAGACAGAAGGAGAAGGATGACATATTTTTGTAAGCCAGCAATTATTCCTATCTGAGAGATTTTAAAATTCCAACTGATTTTAGATGAATACCCCAGAATGGGAGATCCAAGATGGCGGCGACCCAGCAAGTCTGAGTCTATAGTGCTCCTCTCAAGACTTGGGCAAAGTGGGTCACCCACCTCTACCACACCTATCAAATCATTTAAAATAGTTTTTATTTAATATAATTAGTTGCCCTGTACTAAATTTAAACAGTCTAGTCTCCTGTAAAAATGACTAGGGGGAAAGGAGCCCACAGTTCTCAGCAGGCAGGAACCCCTCCCCCACCCTCCCCAGCTGCAGCAGAGGCGTCCGCAGCTGCCCCGGGGGACTTACCTACGATAGCAAGCCTCGTGGAAATAATCTCTAAACTCAATGCAAAGATCGAAGCCTTCATCCAGGAGTCCTGGAGTAGATGGAATTCGCTCTTGGCCGCGCTACAAAAGCACGACCGAGACATTGAGGAAATCGAGCGCCGAATCGGAGGGGCGGAGCTAAAGGCCGCGACCTCCGAGACAATAGCAGAATCGGCCGTGGGTCTCTTGAACAGCAAGTTCGAGAGTCCAGACCCAATCCACGGCCGAGGATAGAGGTTGTCAAAAAAAATTTGTTTGTTGGGCCTTCCCAAACGGGAAGAGGAAGGCCAGCTTACAGCGTTCCTCGAGCAGTGACTTCCACAGCTTTAAAATCTGGAGGCTGGATCAGGCCAGATAAGGGTAGAATGGGCCTACCAGGTTGCAGTACATGGGCCTGACTCGAACCAGCGCCCTCACTCAGTCCTGTTCTAGCTGCAGAGCTACAAGGAGAGGCAGATGCTCTTAGAAGCTTCCAGAAATCTTGGGAAAAATCCCCAAGCCATGATTTATAAAGGATCCAAAATTATGTTATTCCAGGACTTCTCCCCAGCTTTGGTCTGAAAGAGAAAGACGTTTGACGAAGTGAAGAAGCATTTAAGGGACTTAAACATCCAGTACTCCCTGCGCTACCCAGCGATGCTACGTTTTAGCCATGAAGGGTCCATGTACAACTTCGGATCGCCGGAGAAGGCCAAGGAGTTTCTGGACTCTCTTAGATAAATTGTAAGAGTTAATTATTGTGGTGAATGATATTGTTCTGCCTTCCCCTCACCCCGGTTCACCCCCTTTTTATTTCCTTTTATTACCTTACTGTTTAATATTATCTCGGGGGGTGGGGAGAGGTAGGGAGAGGGGTTTATTTATTTGTTCTTCACTTAGCGATTCCCCCTTTTAAAAAAATATTTATAGGTCTAGTTAATGTAGGTGGGGGGAGGTGGTTACCTTATCCTATTTTATCTCTGTCTTGAAGAGTGGGGCTGTTTTCCCCTGTTATTTTGTATTACTATATTTAATTATTATTTGTTGAGACTGTAATTTAATAGCTATATATGTTCATACATGGTATTAACATTATCAAATATATCTAGGTGTTGTGTGTGTATGGGGGGGGTGGGGGGGCGGTGGTAGGGGGGGCGGTGTAGGGTACTCACTGTTGACTCTAGTTTTGTAGTATATTTGAATTTTCTTAATTCTATCGTGGGATCCCTGGGTCAAGGGTGGGGCACTGGTTGGGAGAGGATATGATGGGCTTTTGGAAAGGAAGTGATGCCCCCAGGAAATTGGGGGAAAATCTCCATTTAAATATGTTTTATATTTTTTCTATTTAGAAATAGTTTTTTTATTATAGTGACGTGAGTGTATTAAAGGACCTCTATTTTTGTGAATTTTATATGTTCTAGGCTCGGAATGTTTTGGATGCGGTTTATTCTCCCGAGGGGTCTCGGATTTGCCCAGTCAATTACGGTTAGTCAGTCAATTAAATGGTGCACCTGGAATGTCAAGAGGAGTAATTCACCAATCAAAATGAAGAAACTATTATCAAACCTCAAGAAAGAAAGGGTTGATATAGCTCTCCTACAGGAGACACATTTATTGGATAAAGAACACTTGAAATTACGACAGGGTGGATTTGATCAGGCCTTCTTTTCTTCCTTTTCCTTCTTTTCTTCCTTTTCCTTCTTTTCTTCCTTCACCTCAAAAAGTGGGGGAGTTGTCCTCCTTATTCGGAAGAATCCCCCTTTCAAAATCCTAAATCAGATAAAGGACAAATCTGGACGATATATTCTAATTAAAGCCCTTATAAATGGAGAGGAATATTGGATCTTAAATCTGTATTGCCCCCGGCACTTCCTTTTAAATTTATAACAGAAGCCTTCTCCAAACTGATAGCTCTCGGTGCCCGTCATACAATTATAGGGGGAGACTTTAATTGTATTATGGATCTGGAAATAGATAGGTTTCCCAAGAGTACTGCAGGAGTATCTCCCAGATCCAGACAATTGGTGGATTTGAACAAAGAATTAGGATTAGTAGATGTGTGGAGATGCCTTCATCCACAGGGCAGAGATTTTTCTTTTTACTCATCTCCATAAATGTCACACCAGAATCAATATGTTTTTTTCTCCCTCGATTTTTTAAAATTCCATATCATCCTGTAAAATAGGCAGTATAGCAATTTCCAATCGCGCTGCTGTATATATGGAAATCAAGGCGAGGAACAATGGGACTTGCCCCTGGCATTGGCGTATGGATTCCTTCCTGATGAAAGATAGTAAATTTCTAAAGTACTTCTCTCAAGAGTTTAAAACTTTTTTAGAAATTAACTCAGGTATGGCTAGCAACCCATTAATGATGTGGGAGACCATCAAAGCTTACACGTGAGGTTTGATTATTTCATACTCAGTGACCCAGAAAAAATGTAAGGGAGAACAACAGCATCTGCTGGAAGCTCGCTTAAAAACAGCTGAAACAGCATATGCTGATAGACCTTCTATTATCAAATTACAAAGGATTACAGCCCTTAAGACAGCTCTGAACACCACGCTTACCCAAACGGCTAAGAGGGAAATATTATTTGCAAAACAAAGGTTATATGAATTTGGCGATAAACATGGTAGATACTTAGCATTTCTCGCAAAGAAAAAAAAGGCCCCTCAAACTATCACGTCTATCAAGGAAAGTGCAGGTACTCTGACTCATGATCACAAAAGGACTAATGCAATCGTTAGAAAATTTTATTCTGATTTATATAAATTGCAGGATTGCGAAGATAGAGCTAGGAGGATGCAGTCATTTTTAAAAAACTTGACCTTTCCGGACCTAACTCTGGAACAAGTATCAGTTCTGAATGTTCCCCTAACAATCCAAGAAATACTTGACGCAATCAGACAACTTCAGAGCGGTAAGGCACCTGGCCCAGATGGCTTTCAAGCTGAATTCTACTAAGAATTTACAGGAATATTGCCTGGTCCACTTATGGACATGTATAACAACTCATACAGTCAGGGCTGTCTCCTGCCTTCACTGAAAGAGGCAAATATCTTCCTCATTCTCAAAAAAGGAAAGGACCCAGAAGATTGAACATCATACAGACCAATATCCTTGCTAAATGTAGATTTTTAAATCCTTTCTAAAACGTTAGCATTGAAGCTAGAAAGGGTACTGCCATACATCATAAAGGAGGATCAGACGGTGTTTATTAAGGGCCGTAGATCATCCAATAATGTGAGAAGGGTTTTGAATGTGATTCAAGCCTGTCATCAGGGAAAGATACCAGGAGTAGTAGTCTCATTAGACGCGGAAAAGGCATTCAACAGGGTTGAATAGTCATACCTGTTTTACACTTGGAAAGGTTTGGCATTGGAAAGGTGTTTACCAAATAGGTCTCAACACTGTATAATGATCCCAAAGCAGTTGTGGTTACCAATGGACTAGGCTCGGATAGCTTCAGTGTGGGTAGGGGCTGCTGTCAGGGATGTCCTCTCTCACCATTGTTATTTACGCTAATAATCGAGCCACAAGCAGAAGCTATACGGGCTGACCTTAATATAACGACCCCGAGGATTGGTACAGGTAAACATAAAATTACCCAATATGCAGACGATGTTCTCCTGTTCCTCAGTATTTCCCTGATGTCCGTGCCTCGTTTAATCCAAGTTATTAATACATTTAGTGTATTTTCAGGCTATAAAATTAATTTCTCAAAGTCGGAGGCTATGCCAATTGGTGGCCTTGCTAGTATATCCCATCTATCGGACGGATCCCACTTTCCCTTTTGATGGTCCCTGGAGGGTTTCTTATATTTAGGCATTTTTATTACCCCAGTATTTGGCCAGCTATACAAGGCTAACTTTGTGCATTTACTGGAAAGGAAAAGGCAGGACCTCCAGCGATGGAGAGACTTTCCAATTTCCTGGTTAGGCAGAATAGCACTAATTAAAATGAATGTCCTGCCCCGTCTCCTATACCCTATGAAAATGCTTCTGGTGATGGTGTCGAGGTTGGCACTACGTAAATTACATGGCTGGCTGGGTTCCTTTATCTGGAATCATTGACGGCCCTTCATTAAGCTGAGGAAGCTATAGCTTCCACAGGCAAAGGGAGGACTGGATTTTCCAGATTTTAGGAAATATCAGTTAAGTTCCCTATTAAACTACACAGCCGATTGGGTCTTGTCTGACCTGCAATCAATCTGGCTGGACATCGAGGCTTCTCAAGTAAAATGCCCACTTATTAACCTCTTATTTTCAGATAAGATGAAATTCATCACAGATCACTGAAAAAACCCTATAATACTAAACACAATTAAAGGTTGGAATATAATGCGACAAAATGAGGCAAATTCACAAAAAATATCCCCCTATGCTCCGATAGTGGGGGCGTGGGGGTTTCAACTGGGGCTTACAGATGCCACATTCAAACTCTGGAGATCCAGGGGTATCTCCTGTTTAGGGAATCTGTTTAAGGAAGAGGTCCTGATGTCTTTTGAACAGCTGCATTAGAAATTTGGATTACCTAATGGTGATCTCTTTTGATACTTCCAAATTCAAGATTACATACAGAAGGTGACTATGCTGTTAGATAGTCTTTATAAATCAGGCAGAGAACGTAGAGTGTTATGGCCAATAGGGGTATCTTCGGTCAGCACTCTTTATCATTTATTACATGATGAAGTATCAGAAGATATGGACAATCTGCTTAAAACATGGGATCAGGATTTGGGGCTGGAAATCTCCATAAAAATGTGGAATGACATTTGGGAAAATGCGAGAAAAATCTCCATCTGCAACTGAACCCAGTTGAAGACACTTCACAGGGCCCATATAGCACCAGACCGATTGGCAAAATTTAAGGCAGGAGCATCTCCAATGTGTCCCAAATGTAAAATAGAGATGGGCACTCTTGTACATTGCTTATGGACTTGTCATAAGATCCGTAAATATTGGACTAAAGTAGTAAATGCCCTGACAGAAATCTTGCTTACCTTCCCTGAATGTGCAAGGGAAGAGATTATTTTCCATTCTCTCTTTCTGTGCAAGGAAAAATATTTTGGTAAACTTTAAAGTCTAGCCATGTCCCCAGTTAGTCTGCAGGTGCCCTGTGATTTCCTGTCCAACTGCCTCAGACATGTCGGACAGAGGGAGATTGGCAGTCCCAGTTGATAGGGAAGGGAAACACATTTGGTCATTCTCCATGGAGTGTGCCTTGAGATTATGATGCCTGGAATTTAATATGGGTGCCAGAAGGAGCAAGCAGTGGTCTGAACCCACCGGGTAACTACTCTGACTTCCATGTTAGGAATTATCAGCATCTAGTTTCTATCTAGTGGGTGGGAGAATGGGAAACCGTGTATCACCTAGATGAAATAATATAATAATTAGAATGGTAATACATGCCAGGCCTTTTGCGACTCACTAGCAAGAATTGCTTCTCACTGTCCAGTACTTAGTTGGAAACGAGATGTTTTGCTCTTGACATCCTGTATTCATTTCTAGGAGAAAGTATATCAGCCAGATCAGGTAAGGATGGTAGATTCCTTCCCTAAAGGACATTAGCGAACCAGATGGGGTTTTCTCCAACAATCAATTCATTGTCATCATTAGACTCCAGATTTAAAAAAAAATTGAATTCAAATTCCACCAGCTGTCATAGCAGGATTCGATCCTAAGTCCCCAGGACATTACCCAGGTCTCAAAATTATCCGTCCAATGATAATACCTAAGGCCATCACCTCCCCACAATCATGTACTTCCCACTGTGTTTGCACATTGGGCATGTTACATCGCCCACAATTTCATTGCTGTGTTACACAATAAAGATTTATTATTAGAAAGACAATTTTGAATGATGCACCTTCATCAGTTGAGGGAATCTGGAAGTAATGAATAATCTGCAATATTAGAATGTTTAATTAATGTTGCTGTTAAAAAGTGATCTTAGTATTTGTTCAGGACATGCGCCAGTTGTCTTCTGGAAAAAAGAGGTTAAGCAGGTTGTGCCCTGGAATTTAGAAAAATGATGTGTTATTTGAATGAAAGTGTTAAGTTTCTGAGGGAGCTTAACAGTTTAGGATGTTTGGGGGCATCTAGCACGAGAGGCACAGTTAAAAATAGGGTAACTTCCATTTCAGATGAAGAGAAATTTCCTCTTTCTGAAAGTTGTTGGTGTCTATAATTATTTTCCCCTGAGAGTAGTGAAATCTGGACATTGAATCTTTTTAAGGTTGAGTTAGATGGATTAGAGATTTGCTACAGAGTCAAGTGTTATCGAGGTCAGGCAGGAATACAGAGATAAATCAGAATCAAATCAGCCATAGCAACAGACCATGGGGCCGAAATGCCTACCATTGCTATTATTCCTTGTGATGATAGGATTCTGTGCTGAATTCATACAGGTAAAGAATTTGAAATGTTATTAACTGTGGAGCAGGATCAAAAGTCCTGCCTTACATTTATTAAAAAAATGAGAAAAGTGCATTTCTTGTAGGACAAAGTTCACAGTCTGTCATTCAAAACTGTCCGTCATCTCAAATTATTGCTTCATCCACACTTCAGCTTTGTGTAAAAAATGATTGCCGATGATATGATGATATCTTTCAAAATTCTCAGTCAGCTCCGATCTCTTATAAATAGTTGCTCATGGGCATGGTCTTCAATTTGATCCCTTCTGTGACCTGATGCACATAGAAAATTAATGAGAAAAATCAAATCAGGAATTCAGTTCCATTGATCATCAAACTCAATTGGCAATCTCCACTGTGGAACAATAAGTTCAGAGATAAACAAGAAATATACTGTAAATAGGCAGTTATAGAACATAGAACATAGAACAATACAGCGCAGTACAGGCCCTTTGGCCCTCGATGTTGCACTGACCCAAGCCCACCTAACCTACACTAGCCCACTATCCTCCATATGCCTATCCAATGTCCGTTTAAATGCCCATAAAGAGGGACAGTCCACCACTGCTACTGGCAGGGCATTCCATGAACTCACGACTCACTGAGTAAAGAATCTACCCCTAACATTTGTCCTATACCTACCACCCCTTCATTTAAAGCTATGCCCCCTCGTAATAGCTGACTCCATACGTGGAAAAAGGTTCTCATTGTCAACCCTATCTAGACCCTGAATTATCTTGTACACCTCTATCAAGTCACCCCTAAACCTTCTTTTCTCCAATGAAAACAGCCCCAAGTGCCTCAGCCTTTCCTCATACGATTTTCCTACCATACCAGGCAACATCCTGGTAAACCTACTCTGCACCCGTTCCAGTGCCTCCACGTCCTTCCTATAGTATGGCGACCAAAACTGCACACAATACTCCAGATGCGGTCACACCAGAGTCTTATACAACTGCAACATGACCTCAGGACTCCGGAACTCAATTCCTCTACCAATAAAAGCCAGTACACCATATGCCTTCTTCACAGCACTATTTACCTGGATGGCAACTTTCAGAGATCTGTGTACATGGACACCAAGATCCCTCTGCTCATCCACACTACCAAGTATCCGACCATTAGCCCAGTACTCCATCTTCTTGTTACTCTTACCAAAGTGAATAACTTCACACTTACCTACATTGAACTCCATTTGCTACCTTTCTGCCCAGCTCTGCAGCTTATCTATATCCCGCTGTAACCTGCACATCCTTCCTCACTGTCAACAACTCCACCGACTTTCGTATTATCCGCAAACTTGCTCACCCAACCTTCTAGCCCCTCCTCCAGGTCATTTATAAAAATGACAAATAGCAATGGTCCCAAAACAGATCCTTGCAGAACACCGCTAGTAAATGCACTCCAAGATGAACCTTTACCATGAACTACTAACCTCTATCTTCTTCAAGCCAGCCAATTCCTAATCCAAACCTCTAATGCACCCTCAATGCCATACCTCTGTATTTTTTGCAGTAGCCTACCATGGGGAACCTTATCAAACACTTTACTAAAAATCCAAATACACCACATCTACCGCTTTACCCTCGTCCACCTCCTTAGTCACTTTCTCAAAGGATTCAATAAGGTTTGTGAGGCACGACCTGCCCTTCACAAAACCATGCTGACTATCCTTGATCACATTTCCGGCCTATAGTTACTAGGGTTATCCCTACTCCCCTTCTTGAACAAGGGAACCACATTTGCTATCCTCCAGTCTTCTGGCACTATTCCTGTAGACAATGAGGACAAAAAAATCAAGGCCAATGGCTCTGCAATCTCCTACCTTGCTTCCCAGAGAATCCTAGGATAAATGCCATCAGGCCCAGGGGACTTATCTATTTTCACTCTTTCCAGAATTTCCAACACCTCTTCCCTACATACCTCAAAGCCATCCATTCTAATTAATTGTGACTCAATATTCACATCGGCAACAATGTCCTGTTCCTGAGTGAATACTGATGAAAAGTATTCATTCAGTGTCTCTCCAATCTCTTCAGCCTCCACGCACAACTTTCCACTACTATCCTTGACTGGACCTATTCCTACCCTAGTCATTCTTTTATTCCTGACATATCTATAGAAAGTCTTTGGGTTTTCCCTAATCCTACCAACCAAGGACTTTTCATGTCCCATCCTTGCTGCTCTTAGCTCTCTCTTTAGATCCTTCCTGGCTACCTTATAACTCTCAATCACCCCAATTGAACCTTCACGCCTCATCTTTACATAGGTCGCCCTCTTCCCTTTAACAAGGGATTCCAATTCCTTATTAAACCACGGCTCCCTCAAACGACCCTTTCCTCCCTGCCTGACAGGTACATACTTATCAAGGACACTCAATAGCTGCTCCTTGAACAAGCTCCACATATCGATTGTACCCTTCTCTTGAAGTCTATTTTTCCAATCCACGCATCCTAAGTCATGCCTCACCGCATCATAATTTCCCTGCCCCCAGCTGTAACTCTTGCCCTGCAGTGCACACTTATCCCTCTCCATCACTAGAGTAAAAGTCACTGAATTGTGGTCACTGTCCCCAAAGTGCTCACCTACCTCCAATTCTAACATCTGGCCTGGTTCGTTACCCAGAACCAAATCCAGTATGGCCTCACCTCTTGTTGGTCTGTCTACATAGTGTCAGGAAACCCTCCTGCACACATTGGACAAACACCGACCCATCTAACGTACTCGAGCTATAGCTTTCCCAGTCAATATCTGGAAAGTTAAAGTCCCCATAACAACCACCCTATTACTTTCACTCTTCTCCAGAATCATCCTCACAATCCTTTCTTCTACGAATCTAGGACTATTAGGAGGCCTGTAAAAAACTCCTAACAGGGTGACCTCACCTTTCCTATTTCTAACCTCAGCCCAAACTACCTCAGATGGCGAGTCTTCATCCATCGTCCTTTCCACCGCTGTAATACTATCCTTGACAAGCAATGCCACACCTCCCCCTCTTTTACCCCCACCTCTGATCCTACTAAAACATTTAAATCCTGGAACCTGCAACAGCCATTCCTGTCCCTGTTCTACCCATGTCTCCGTAATAACCACAACATCGAAATCCCAGGTACCAACCCACGCTGCAAGTTCACCTACCTTATTTCATATACTTCTCGCATTGAAGTATACACACTTCAAGCCACCTTCCTGTTTACAGGCACCCACCTTCAAGATTGATGCCATGTTCCTAACCTCCCTACACTCAAGGTCCTGCACCCTAAAGCTACAGTCTAGGTTCCCATGCCCCTGCAGAGTTAGTTTAAACCCCCCGAAAGAGCACTAGCAAACCTCCCCCCAAGGATACTGGTGCCCCTCAGGTTTAGGTGTAGACCATCCTGTTTATAGAGGTCCCACCTTCCCCAGAAAGAACCCCAGTTATCCAGAAACTGGAATCCCTCCCTCCTGCACCATCCCTGTAGCCACGCATTTAACTGTTCTCTCTCCCTATTCCTCGACTCTCTATCACGTGGCACGGGTAACAAACCAGAGACAACAACGCTGTTTGTTCTAGCTCTGAGCTTCCAACCTAGCTCCCTGAAAGCCTGCCTAACATCCTCATCCCTCTTCCTACCTATGTCGTTGGTGCCAATGTGGACTACAACTTTGGGCTGCTCCCCCTCCCCCTTAAGGACCCAGAAAACACGATCAGAGACATCACGTACCCTTGCACCTGGGAGGCAACATACCAATCGTGAGTCTCTCTTGCCCCCACAAAACCGTCTATCTGTGCCCCGAACTATTGAGTCCCCAATAACTATTGCTCTGCTCTTCTCCACCCTTCCCTTCTGAGCAACGGGGACAGGCTCCGTGCCAGAGGCCTGAATCCCATTGCTTACCCCTGGTAAGTGGTCCCCCCCACAAGTATCCAAAACGGTATACTTGTTCTTGAGGGGAACGGCCGCAGGGAGTCCCTGCACTGGCTGCTTCCTCCCAGTCCCCCTCACTGTCACCCATCTGTCTGCAATCTTTGGGGTTACTACTTCCCTAAAGCTCCAATCTATGACCCCCTCTGCCTCCCAAATGATCCTAAGTTCATCCAACTCCAGCTCTAGTTCCCTAACACGGTCTTGGAGGAGCTGGAGATGGGTGCACTTCCCGCAAGTGTAATCAGCAGGGACGAATATGGCAGACATATTTGAAGACATTTAAAATTAAGAGGTTCTTCCATCAACCCTGTGTTTCTGTACAGGTGATATTTGTATATCTCTGTGACCTCCTCTTCTGAGGTAGAACCATAGAAAAATTATGGCATTGAACAGCCCATAATGTCTGCACTGGCCAAAATATCCTTAACCACCCATTCTAATGCCACCTTGCAGTACCTAATCCCCAGCTTTGCAGGCTACAGCACTTCAGGTGGAGGTACCTTTATCTTTTAAACAGATTTATGTTACCGTCCCCGCCATGAAACAGAGCAGTAAGTTCCAGACATCCAGCACCTTCTTGATTGAAAATGTTTCCCTCATGTCCCCTGTTATCTTTCTACCAATCACCTTAAATCTATCCCAGTTGATAATTGACCCCTCCCTGATAGGAAACAGGGTTTTTCCTATCTGTTTGATCTTGACCCCTCCTCATTTTGAGAACCACAATTAAGTCATCCCTCAGCCTCCTCCACTTTAAGGAAAAGAATCCTAGCCTGTTCAATATTTCCTTATTGCGATAGTTTTCAACATTCTCCTAAATCTCCTCATACTCATTCCAGAGCAACTCTGTCCTTTGTGGATAGTGTGATCTCTGCACTCTGACAGCCTTGTGCAAATCCCCTATTTTCATTGTACATGTGTTGCATGCACTAACAGTTAATGGCTGAGCTACGTACTGTCACCAGTCTTCCTTCTATACTGAGTTTAAAGGTCAATTAGATTATCAGTGGAGGATGAACCGCTAATGAGTCTTAACAAGAAGAGCCATTTGTCTAAACAAGAAGATGCAGTTTTACTCTGAGATAGCATTAGGTACAAGCTGCAATGGCTAATCAGACATTATCATGAAATAAAAACCAAAGAACTGTGAATGCTGGGGATCAGAAATAGCTGGAGAAACTCAGCAGGTCAGGCATCCTGATTCTCCACCCATTACTGTATGACATCATCAGATTGGGTGGAGCTTAATGCAGTCCCTAACTTTAACATGTTCAGAATCATTACCTTCTACAACATTCATCACTTCATAAACACCGGGTGGGGGTTAAGCTGTTTTGGAACACAGTTCTGGAAAGGCTCCCCACTAAATTTCTCCCTAGTCCTAAGGAGGTTGTTGAAAACCTTTGACCAATGTTTTGGTCACTAGTCCCTGATATTCTGCATTTGGTTCTGAAATATTGCTTGATAACCCCCATATAAAGTGGCGTGTAATATTTTATTGCTTTAAAGACATTTTGTAAATGCACTTTGATGTTGTTGTTATCACCTTGAGCAAAGGTTTCATTTCTCCCCAGGCAATTCACTTTCCATTTTTGGTCAGTCCTACTTGCCTGTTCACATAGGGTGATGAAACAAGTCAGGCCTCTTACATTTCTGGTATTTTGTAAATTGTTGCTTGGAGAATTAAAAAAAACACTTTACCTGGTAAAGCATATGAGTTAAATATGTCAGATCATTTCTCTGTATTTCAAAAGAGGATATCGCCAATCGATGTCTGTTTAGCTTTTCCTTGTAGCTCTCAAAACAGTTAAAATGAACTGAATTAGTAATTTAAAACATGTCAATCCCTTATCTTCTTACTTGCAGATGTGATTTCTAGGTTTTAGTGCGTGCTTTAGATGAATATAAAATTCTGTAGATACTTGGCTAGGCTTCAAAGCAGATCATAGTTTAAAGTAAAATCTGTTGATTGGTTGCGATCCATCTGATGATTTCTTGTTTCAAAGTGTTCTATCACTGATTGTTTATCTGTCAAGAAACAGACCCAGTCTGAATCTGCTGTAGCCAACTGCATTCTGTACTTAAGGCAAACAAATGATGCACTCCCTTGGTTGAATAACTTGCATGAATTTCAGTCTCACATTGGATTAAACACATGATTAAATCAGTTGAAAATACTACTGCCACTTATTGTGAAATTAATTGTTAGCTTGACTCCTTTCAAGTTCAGGTGGGCAAAATGACCTTTCACCACAGCGAAGTTCTATGACTTGGAACATCAGAGTTAATGTGGCAGAGGGCACTACGTTTCAAATGTAGTTACTGTTTTCCATGCCTTGATGAGTATCTTATAACTTTTCAGTCAATACTTTTAAATGTAGACACAACCAGACTGATAGAAAGGCAGCTGCAAACCAATACACAGGTCAAAGTTAAAGGGTAAAGGGTAGTCAATTTAAGACTGAGATGAGGAGAAATTTGTTTGCCCAGAGAGTGGTGTGCCTGTGGACTTCTCCGTCATGGAAAGCAGTTAAGGTCAAAACATTAAATGTTTTCAATAAAGGAGTTAGATATATGTTTTTTTAGGGCTAAACAGATCAAATGGTATGGGCAGAAAGTGAGAACAGGTTCTCATTGAGTTGGTTGATGGTGGAGCAGGCTTGAAGGGCCAAATAGCCAACTCCTGCTCCTAATTTCAATGTTTCTATGTGACATTTTGCGTTTTGGTATTTTGCATTGCATACATTCCACAGTCTAAAAGAAATACCTCATTAAATCACAATCAAAGACATTCACACACCCCTCTGCTGAAGGACAGAAGATCAACAAACTAGCTTTGGAATTCCTGCAGCCTGTCTGTATTTTTATATCCTGGACTAAAAGATACCCCAAACCTCAAGGTGTAAGACATATGTGAATGGATCCCATTGATCTTCCATCATATTATCATGGCTTTCCCTAAAGAAACCAGGCTGGGTGACTCTAGTGACAGCACAGGATAAATGGAACCCGTACACACAATATTTGTTTGGATGAATGACTTTGAACTTGTGGAGATCACGTGATGAGGCAACAATTTTATGCTTTTCAACCCAACAAGGGAACATGAAGACCTCCACTGAAACCCATTGAATCAGCTGCATATTATCCAAGTTAGCAAGCTAATAAACAGCTATGAAATATGTGTTGCTGGAAAAGCGCAGCAGGTCAGGCAGCATCCAAGGAGCAGGAGAATCAACGTTTCGGGCATAAGCCCTTCTTCAGGAATGGAGAAGAAGGGCTCATGCCTGAAACATTGATTCTCCTGCTCCTTGGATGCTGCCTGACCTGCTGTGCTTTTCCAGCAACACATTTTTCAGCTCTGATCTCCAGCATCTGCAGTCCTCACTTTCTCCTAATAAACAGCTATACCTTGAAAGGGGGTGATCCTAACACAGGAGCAAACTCAGTCACCCAGCATAACATCGAAGTTCCAACTCTCTTGAAGGCCAACCTTGTAGAAATTTGTCTTTAAGCAACATTTAGGACATCCATCATTTTAGAAGTGTCACATTCATCGAAGAAATACCTGCCTGCTATGAAAGAGACAGGGTTAGTTATAAATGTTTCTCTTTACCCTCTGCATCTAACCTTTTGTGCATATGTGAGTTAATTGAATGAACATTGTGTGTTTAAAATCCATGATGAGCATGTGACAATAAATAACCATTTTTATTTTACAGCTCGCAGAGAGCTTACTATTGGAATTATTTAAGCGGGACATTCACTCTGGGGATAAGGAAATGAACACCTCTTACATACAAACATACTGATCACGGCCAGTCAAAAGGAACAATTGTTCTGTGATGCCTGTGCCTACTTCCACATCAGTGTCACATTGGGTACACATCCAGGTTCTGTCATTAGGCAAAAGTTCTCTTCAAATTTGCATTTTCAGGCTCCTGACTGGCTCCCTAATCTGAAATGGTTGCCAACTTTCCTTTGAAACAGTAACTATACCTCAGGTTTGGATGGCTATGAAGTGCATTGGAATATCCTGAAAAGCCTTTTCTTTCCTTCTACCCCCGTCATTTGCCCGAGATGCAAAAACTGAAAGATCACTTTGTCCTTCTCCAAAGCAATGGTGACAGTGGTTCCTGCTGCAGACATCACTGATCGAAACTCACAGCTTGACAATTTCTCCTCTGCTGAAGGTAGCAGGTTTCTGTTGAAGGATTGTTACCAGCAAACGACCAGAAATGAATTATTCCCTTTACTGAATATGCCTGAGATTCACACTCCTGTCCTGTACAGTTAAGCAAACTGTTCTCACTCTTGGTTGCCAATTCTGCTCATTTTTAAAATATAGTGAGACTACAATTTTTATAAAGGGGCCAAGGGCGGCGCGGTGGCACAGTGGTTAGCACTGCTGTCTCACAGCGCCTGAGACCCGGGTTCAATTCCCGACTCAGGCAACTGTGTGGAGTTTGCACGTTCTCCCAGTGTCTGCGTGGGTTTCCTCCGGGTGCTCCGGTTTCCTCCCACAGTCCAAAGATGTGCGGGTCAGGTGAATTGGCCATGCTAAATTGCCCGTAGTGTTAGGTAAGGGGTAAATGTAGGGGCATGGGTGGGTTGCGCTTCGGCGGGTCGGTGTGGACTTGTTGGGCCGAAGGGCCTGTTTCCACACTGTAAGTAATCTAAAAAATCCACAATCTGGAAGTTCTGTGGCTGTTTGTGAAAAGATTGAACATGTCCATAATAATCCTTCAATCAGCTTTGAGCTTGCAGAAAGAAAACTCTTGCCATAACAGATCAGATGATGAGATTAGAAGGCAGATTAGTCAGGTGATTCGATAGTTTGCAGGATAGACAGTCAAGATAGTAGCCAAGACTGTGAGTCCGGACTGGTCTGCAGCCTCCTGGGTGCAAGGGACAGAACAGATAGACAAACATGGGGAAAGGAAAGGTGAACAAACAGTGGTCGTGGTTCATGTGGGAACCAACGACATAGGGAAGGGTACCATGGAGGACTTGCAGGATCAGTTTCAGGAGTTACAGGTTGAAACACAGGATCTCCGGGGCAGCAATCTCAGAAATACTATCTGTGCCATGTGCTTCACCACTTAGGCAAAGGCAGACCAGGGAGGTAAATGTGTGGCGTGACAGATGGTGTAGAAGCAAGAGGTTTAGATTTTTGGGACATTGGGATCACTTTTGTGAAGGGAGAAAGCTATTCAGAAGAAATTGACTCCACCTGAACAGAAAAGGAACTAATCTCCCGGCTGAGAGAGTTAAGTAGTCTAGTGGGGGTGGATTTGATCTTGTAAGTAAAGGGGGTGAGTTGACTATTGGTCCTGGTTTTGGAAGCACCAGAAAGGACAAAAAAAAGAAAAGATGGAGAATGGGGAAAAGGAAGTGAGGGGTGGCTCTAGTGCTGATAGTGGACAAAGGGATGGCTACCTTCTGATTGGCAAGAAAGAGATGGGAGAGGTTTAAATTGTGTGCATGTAAATGTACATACTGAACAAAATTAGGAAACTGGGAACAGAATCTGCTGTTGGAGGATATGACATAGTTGAGTTAATAGAAACCTGGCTCAACTAGAACAGGATGGATATTTAACATCCTGGTGTGTAAGGTTTTCAGTAGAAGCAGGGTGGGTAAAAGGGGAGGAGGTGTAGCAATCTTGGTCAAGGATAGTATCATGGCTCTTGAAGGAAATACAGTTCCTGAATTAGAATCAAAGTGGTTGGAGGTGAGAAACAGGAAGAGAGTGGTAACCTTGTTGGGTATTTATTATAGGTCTCCAAATAGTGTGGAGGTAGTAAGAGGGCTGGAGTAATAGTGTGGAGCTAGTAAGAGGAGTGACCTTCGAAAACCATGAGGGGCATAGAAAAGGTGAACAGCAAAGATCTTTTTCCCTAGGGTGGGAGAGTTCAAAACAAGGGGGCATATTTTTAAGGTAAGAGGAGAAAGTTTTCCAAAGGGCATGAGGGGCAACTCATTTAATCAAAGAAATTTGGATAAGTACAAGAATAAGCCCAAACCAAAGGGGTAGCCATGGGCACCCGCGTGGGCCCCAGCTATGTGTGCCTCTTTGTTGGGTATGTGGAAAAATCCATCTTCCGCAGCTACACCAGCATCAGTCTGCACCTTTCCCTCTGCTACATCGACGACAGTATCAGCACCACCTCATGTTCCCGCAAGGAGGTTGAACAGTTCATCAACTTCACTAACACCTTTCACTCTGGCCTCAAATTCACCTGGACCATCTCGGATACCTCCCTCCCCTTCCTGGATCTCTCCATCACCATCTCCGGTGACCAACTAACCATGGACATCTACTACAAATCCACGGACTCCCACAGCTACCTAGACTACACCTCCTCCCACTCTACCTCCTGTAAAAACATCATCCCTTATTCCCAATGCCTCTGCCTCTGCTAGATCTGTTCCCAGGATGACCAATTCCTCCTTAGAAAATCCCAGATGTCGTCCTTCTTCAAAGATCGCAATTTCCCTCCCCACGTGGTCAACAATGCCCTCCAGCACATCTCCTCCACATCCCGCACCTCTGCCCTTGAACCTCCCCCCCAACACAACAAGGACAGAGCCCCCCTGGTCCTCACCTTCCAGCTCACCAACCTCTGTATACATTGCATTATCCTCTGCCACTTTCACCACCTACAAATGGACCCCACCACCAAGGATATATTTCCCTCCACACCCCTATCAGCATTCTGGAGAGACCACTCCCTCCACGGCTACCTCGTCAGTTACATCCCCCCCCACCAGCCCATTCCTGGCACACCTCCCCCCTCAACTCAGTCCAAGGCACCAAAGGATCCTTCCACATCCAACAGAAATTCAGCTGGACCTCCACCAATGTCATCTACCATGTCCATTGCACTCAATGTGATCTCCTCCACATCGAGGAGACAGGACGCCAACATGCGGATTGTTTCAGAGAACATCTCTGGGACACCTGCATCCATCAACCCCACCGCCCTGTGGCTGAGCACTTCAACTCCTCCTCCCACTCTGTCAAGGACATGCAGCGCCTCGGCCTCCTCCATCGTCAAACCTTTACCACCTAGAGGAAGAACGCCTCATATTCCACCTTGGGACACTGCAACCACAAGGGATCAATGTGGATTTCACCAGTTTCCTCATTTCCCCTCCCTCTATATTATCTCCATCCCAAGCCTCCAGCTCCACACCCCCCTTAACCTGTCCATCACCTTTCCCATCTATCCGCTCCACCCTGACCTATCACCTTCTCCCCCACCTTCATCTTCCTATCACATTCTCCGCTACCTTACCCCTCAACCTCACCACCCTCCCTCCCATTTATTTCTCAGACCCACGACCCACAAACCTCATTGCTGATGAAGGGCTTATGCCCGAAAAGTCGATTCTCCTGCTCCTTGGATGCTGTCTGACCTGCTGTGCTTTTCCAGCCCCACACTCTCAATTAAGTAGAAAAATAGAAAGAGTTTGGAGGGATAAGGGTCAAGCACATGGAAGTGGGACTAGTTTAGTTTGGGAACATGGCTGATGTGAACTGGTTGGACTGAAAGGTCTGTTTCCATGTGAGAGAGAGCATTTGTAGGCAGAAATCTACGGGACAAATACGGTTGTGTTAGATGGTGATTTAAATTAGGGTAGACTGGGAATGAGAGAGAGCGGGACAAGGAAAGGGAGGAATTTCTGCAGGAGAACTTCCTGGATGAGTCCATTTCCAGTCCTACCAGGGAGTGAGATGCACTGCATCTGATCCCAGGAAATAAGAGAGCAAGCCGAGAATGTAAGAGAGAGGGACCATCTGGGGAACAGTGATCATAACACCAGAAGGTTCAATGTTAAGTTGGAAAAGGATAACAATCAGTCAAGCATTAAGATTCCAGAGTGGAAAAGGGCAGATTTTATGCATCTAAATTTGAACTGGAGCAGATTGATTGGAAACATATTTTGGTGTATAAAACAGTGGATGAAAAATAGGAGACTTTCAAAATAGGGTGCATGCTAGATACATACTCATGAGAAATAAATTAGGGATATTCAAAGCTACAGTACACTGGATGGCTAAGGATATTGTTGAGAAAATAGGAAGAGAAAAGGAGGCATATGATGTGTACCAGAATAATAATACCAGTAGAAATCAGGAAGAGTATCTGAAATGCAGGAGGGAGGCTAAGGAAGGCTAAGAGGAAGGATGAGAAAAGAAAGGCAGGCTACACAAAAATAAACAGCAAATGTTCTTCAATCATTTTAATTGTAGAAGATAAGTGAAGAATAGAATGGGGCCCATAAGGAACAAGCAGGGTAAGCTGCTCGCTGAGGTAAAGGGGATGGCAGAAGGACTAAATGTATATTTTGCTCCTGTCTTCATCAATCAGAAGACAGTGACAATGGCCCACATGAAAATGTGGATGATGAGCAAATGAGCAGTATGGTGATAGATAAAGAAGAGGGGCTAGAAAGGCTGGCAGCATGCAGGGTAGAGAGGTCGCTAGGTGTGGATGGGAAAGCATCCGTGATTGCTGAGCGGTAAGGGAACAAATTGCAAAGCTACTGACAGAAACTTTTCAGTCTTCTTTGAGCACAGGATTTATCCCAGAGGATTAGAGTCAGACAGTCATTGAGTCATTGAGATGTACAGCATGGACGTGTGCAGCTCTGGCAGCTCATTCCATACGCACACCACCTTCTGTGTGAAAACGTTGCCCCTTAGGGCCCTTTTATATCTTTCCCCTTTCAACCTATGTCCTCTAGTTCTGGACTCTCCCACACTTAAGGTTTCACAACATCCTTCCGATAGGAAGGAGACCAGAATTACAAGCAATGTTCCAAAATTGGCCTCACCAATGTACTGTACAGCTGCAACATAACCTCCCAACTCCTATACTCAATGTTCTCACCAATAAAAGAATGCACACCAAATGCCTTCTTCACTATCCTATCTACCTGCAACAAGGAATTATCAACCTGCACTCCAAGGTCTCTTTGTTCAGCAACATTTCCCAGGACCTACCATTAAGTGTAAAAGTCCTGCTCTGATTTGCTTTTCCAAAATGCAGCACCTCACACTTATCTAAGTTAAATTCAATCTGCCACTTCTCAACCCATTGGCCAATCTGATCAAGATCCCATTGTACTCCGAGGTAACCATCTTCGTCATCTACTACACCTCCAATTTTGGTGTCATCTGCAAACTTACTAACTTATACCTCCCATGTTCACATCCAAATCATTTATATAAATGGCGAAATGGACCTAGCACCGATCCTTGTGACACACCACTGGTCATAGGCCTCCAGTCTGAAAAGCAGCCCACCACCACCACTCTCTTCTACCCTCAAGCCAGTCCTGTATCCAAATGGCAAGTTCTCCCTGTATTCCATAAGATCTAACCTTGCTAATTAGTCTCCCAAGAGGAATCTTGTCGAACGCCTTACTGAAGTCCATATAGATCACATCTACTGCTCTGCCCTCATCAATCCTCTTTGTTACTTCTTCAAAAAACTCAATCAAGTTTGTGAGACATGATTTCCCATGCACAAAGCCATGTTGACTATCCCCAATCAGTCCTTGCCTTTCCAAATACATGCACATCCTGTCCCTCAGGATTGCCTCCAACAACTTGCCCACCACTGACGTAAGGCTCTCCCGTCTATAGTTCTCTGGCTTTTCCTTACCACTTTTCTTAAATAGTGGCCACCACGTTAGCCAACCTCCAGTCTTCCAGCACCTCACCTGTGCCTATCAATAATATAAATATCTCAGCAAGGGGCCCAGCAATCACTTCCCTAGCTTCCCGCAGAATTCTCGGTTACACCTGATCAGGTCCTGGGGTTAATCCGCTTTTATATGTTTCAAGACATCCAGCATCTCTTCCTCTGTAATATGGAGATTTTTCAAGATGTCACCATCTATTTCTCCACATTCTATACCTTCCATGTCCTTCTACACAGTAAACACTGATGCAAAATACTCTTTTAGTATCTCCCCATCTCCTGCGGCTCCACACATAGACTGCCTTCCTGATCTTTGAGGGGCCCTGTTCTCTCCCTGGTTACCATTTTGACCTTAATATATTTATAAAAACCCTTTGGATTCTTCTTAACCTTATTTACCAAAACTATCTCATGTCCCCTTTTTGCCTTCCTGATTTCCCTGTTTAGTATACTCCTACTGCTTTTATACTCTTCTAAGGAGTCATTTGATCTCTGCTGTCTATACCTGACACAGACTTCCTTCTTTTTCTTAACCAAAACCTCAATTTCTCCAGTCATCTAACTTTCCTGACACCTGCCAGCTTTGTCTTTCACTCTAACAGGAACATACTGTCTCTGGGCTCTGGCTATCTCATTTTTTTAAGGCCTCCCATCTTCCATGTAATACTGTTGTTTCAGAAAGGGATGAAAGTTAACCAAGGAAATTGCAGACCTGTCAGCTTGACATCAATAGTGGGAAAGTTGAGAGAGACCATCATGTAGGATAAGATAAATATATGCTGAGAGAAAACTAAATTAATACTAGACAGTCAACATGGCTTTATCAAGGGCTGGTCATGTCTGATAAATTTAACTGAGTTCTTTCAGAATGTGACGCAGGCAGTGGGTGAGGAGAGTGCCGTGGATGTTGTATGCTTGTACTTTTGAAAAGCATTTGATATGATGCCACATCAAAGATTGTTTAGCAGTTTAGAAATGTTTGGGCTTGGTGGGTCCTTGGCAGCACTTATTAGACGTTGAAAGTGGTGTTCCCTAGCGATAGTTATTAAGATGAATTTTAATGCAGAGTGTGATGATGCTGTCACTTTAAAAAAAGAGTTATTTTGTCCTGGGTGTTTTTGAAGAGACGTTGTAAAGGCAGAGGTGCCGAAGTGACAGGAGGAGACAGCCTCAATCAACAATCAGAGGAGGCCTTTCGATGTTTTATTAAAACCGTGATAACAGTGGAAGGGGAGCGGCCAGTTCTCACAGACCAGGCTTTCACGTTTTTCTTTAGCTGTAGCAGTCAGAAGCTGTTTGGATCCCAGAGGAGTTGGAGCTTCAGTAAATGATTACTAGCCACTACATTCTTTCAAATCTCTCTTGATGTTGTTTCCTCATAGATTGGGAAACTGTCTGTAAGAATCTGTGTCTGAATTTACCTTTTTGACAAGGGTGTGTCTATGGGATGCTACAATATCAGAACAATTAATTAATAATAGGTACTGTATGTATAATTCAGTTAGGTTTTCCAATAGCTATGTTATTCTAAATTCCTCTTTGTTTTGTTTATATTTTAACTCTAGTTTCACAGACTGGCGCAACATCGAGGGCCAAAGGGCCTGTACTGCGCTGTAACGTTTTATGCTCTATGTTCTATGTTCTATGTCCGAGTGCCTTGCACTGATCTCAGAATGGTCAGAATAATGTTTGATATTTCTATGTTATATTAGACCAGTCTCGTTTATTAAGACAGCTAGTGTGAGAGTAAATTCTCACTTTCAATGGCTGTTAGATGCTATATCATAACCACTGGCTTAAATATCACAGCTAACTCGTGTGAAACATATTTCAGCATTTCTCAGAATATTCAGCAACAAATGCACATGCTCACACAGGCTTACAGATTTCAACTGAAAAATGAAACTTTTGTTACATAAAAACATTTCCCCCAGAAAGAAAATAGAGTCATAGAGACGTACAACACAGAAACAGCCCCTTTGGTCCAACTTGTTCATGCTGACCACATATCCTAACCTAATCTAGTCCCAAATCCCTCTAAACCCTTCCTATTCATATACCCATCCAGATGCCTTTTAGATTCTGTAATTGTACCAGCCTCCACCACTTTCTTTGGCAGCTGATTCCAAACACACACCACCCTCTGTGTGAAAACATTGCCCCTTGAATCCTCTTTAAATCTTTCCCCTTTCACCCTAAACCTCTGCCTTTTAGTTCTGGCCTCTCCACTCCAGGGAAAAGACCTTGTCTATTTACTCTATCCATGGCCCTCATGATTTTATACACCTCTATAAGGTCACCTCTCAGCCTCCAATGCTCCAGGGAAAACAGCTCCAGCTTATTCAGCCTCTCCCTATAGCTCAAACCGTCTAACCCTGGCAACATCCTTGGAAATCTTTTCTGCACCCTTTCAAGTTCCACAACATCTTTCCTATAGGAAGGAGACCAGAATTATACGCAATATTCCAAAAATGGCCTTCCTTCCAGGAAATCAATTACTTGAATTGTTTGCTAATCACAGTGCATCTACGATTAGTAAAAGCTACTCAGTAACAATTTTAATTTCATGGTGAAGCTAGATGTCATTTAATAAATTATATTTTATGCATTATCATTATACATCTCCCTTTAATATCTTATTAGCGGTAATGCTTATCAGGTCTTTTGAATTGCTGTACAGATTTGACAAATCGTATTTTAATCAGAGTCAGCATCATGTCAAACATTAGCTAAAAAGCCATCAGTCTAGACTGAAGAATGCTATAACATCTCAAAAAGAACAGCAAATGCTCATTCAGTCTTTATGTAGAATATCTCAATAAGGTACAGAATGCTGATGGATTCATCAGCTCACAGGGCTGCCTTTTTGCTCATGAAGTGTTCACCTGACCCCGGTGTGTAACTCTATAGATGGTGGTGGATAACTGGTCATCCTTGTCAGCTATCTATACAGTGTGTACTCCCAGAACCATCTGACCAACAGTAGACCATTAGCCATGTCTGCTCCCTACTTGATGCTCATGAATGCATACTTTCCCAACAGGATGGTTAGGAAGTGGGGCAAGTCTGACTGAGCACTTCTTTTCCTACATATTCCCAGCACAAAGAACCTTTGATCAATTGGAGTTGGGAACCCTCCCATCCTGAACAATCCTGGTGAATGGAGGTGCACTGAGTGATAAACAACAACTTTGGCATTTGTATAGTGTCTTTAATGTCATAAAACATCCAAGGGCATTTCACAGGATGATTACAAAGTAAAAATAAATGGCAAACAATGAACAAGTGCCTTCACTTCACTAGAAAGGGCAGGCAGGGTTTTGATTTAATATTCCCGCTCCCTAGACTGTGTAGCACTCCTTTAATACTGCATTGATGCCAGCGGGCAGTTTGTGCTCGGTCTGTGGTGTGGGTCTTGAACTCGTGACCTTCTGAGGCACATCATGGCAGCAGTGAGTCTATTTAGTTGGCTGGCTTAAGGTAAGGGAAGAGGGAGCGAATCTGATCTTGTCTATATACATTTATACTTTGGAGGTTAAATCACTGAATAGTAGCACATTTCTCATCGACAGCCTCATGGTGGTGAGGTCAATACTCCCTACCATGGGGAAGTTGCAGAAACCGGTGAGAATCCATTGAGTTTGAAAGTTAAGGGATGATTCCATAAAGGCATTGCAAATGATTAAGAAATTTATTAAGGTAGATATGGAGAAACTATTTCCTTGGATTGGGGAATCAGAACAAAAGGAAATATCTCAAAGTTGGAGCTAGGCCATTTATGAATGAAATAAGAATCAGTTTTATTTTTCAGATAAAGGATGCCAATGAAAATATGGAACTCACTTCCTGAAAAGGCTGTGGGTGCTGGGGTTCAATTATCATTTTCGAGACTGAGAGCACTAGAGGTTTTGTTACATAAGAGTATCAAAGGAACTGAAGTGAAGACGGGTAAATATAGTTGATGTACAGATCGATTATGGTCTAAATGAGTGGCAGAATAGGACCAAGGGATTTAATGACTTGCTGTTGTTCCTACTCCCTGGAGCATTCAATCTTGAAGCATGTACAAGTTTGCCTGAAGAGCTATGAATGTTGAATATTTCATAAACAAATCTCAAGACATTCTCCAGCAAAATTCAGTAGTCTATTCCCCTCCATACACAGAGTGTCATTATCACAAGAACTGAAACTTTACTCCCAAAGACTGTCTCTAGCCAGTGAAACCTCCATCCCATGAATGAATGTTAAAAAGAAAGGTCAGAACAAAACCATGAAGTGAAGAGAACAATATTTCCTCCATTCTAAGCAATCTTCTTCTGAGGGTGCCCGCAGATTCAGTGGTTCAAGATAATGACCAAAGCTTTTCACTTGTAAACTAGCCAACCTACAGTCACTGCCCATTCACTGGTGGAAAACCATGGTTATACGAATGGATAGGCCAAGCTGTGAGTCGCTAAATCAGACAGACTGGTAAAATTCTCTGTTCAAGTCCCAGTATGTGTCAAGCTGATCAATCCCAAGTCTGGTTTGCAACCAAACCAGTTAGTCTTCCATTCCCATGGTCAAGCAATAGAAAATTAATACAAATCAGTACATTATAGGCTTTTTAAAAACTCACCATAATATCTATTCCCTCATTCAAGCCAAGTCCAAGTAAATTTCTGGGCAATCTTTAAATCTTCACTGTAATAATAATTGCGAGTAAAGTAAATCTTTAGACAATTCCTGTCACTGCCAGATTACAGTGGTGGGATTTACAGGCCTTGGGTATATTCACTGACACCAATCCTTCTGGCTGGTGTTTGTCTAAATTACTGCCACAATGAGGAAAGGATGCTCCCACAAAGACCTTGGCAGAAGTTAGGCTAAATCTTGATAAACTGTAAATAGGTTCAGTACAGATTTCTTATCAGCTGCTAACGTTACATTTACAATACGGGTCGTTCTGTTATAACATGTGCTTTGTTAATGCGAATTCGCTATAACAAGATTGACCAGCTGGGGACACCGTTTTTATAGTGCACATTTTTAAAGCATATAGTGGTTGTAACGTGATTCCAGCCTCTTAATTTAAATGGTGCTGCTACTATGCAATTTTCTTATAACATGGGATTGCACAACAATGGGACTACCACATTATAGCAGAACTGACTGCATATGTATCTTTGGAGACATCAGACTCAATGTAAGAATAAGTACCCATTACTGTGACTGAAATAACATAGAGACATAGATTATACACAACAATGGTTAGCTCCTCCAAAGAAAAGTCCTTTATTCTCTAATGGGTGGAGCTTATCTGAATGATGTCAGTTAACGCTTTCAGGTACTAACTACCCCATACTGATTTTCCTGCTCCTCGGATGCTGCCTGACCTGCTGTGCTTTTTCCAGCACCACTCTAATTTAGACTCTGGTTTCCAGCATCTGCAGTCCTTGTTTTTACCTACCCTATACACTCACCGTCCAGACTAACATACAAACATAGAAACATAGAAGAAAGGAGCAGGAGGTGGCCATTCGGCCCTTCGAGCCTGCTCCACCATTCATCATGGTCATGGCTGATCATCCATCTCAATAACCTAATCCTGCTTTCTCCCCATAACCTTTGATCCCATTCACCTCAAGTGCTATCTCTAGCTGCCTCTTGAATACATTCAATGTTTTGGCATCAACTGCTTCCTGTGGTAATGAATTCCACAGGCTCACCACTTATTGGGTGACGAAAGACTTGGGAATATATTGTCATTCCTTCACTGTCGCTCGGTCAAAATTCTGGAGGTCCCTTTCTCAGGGCATTGTGGGTCTACCGACAGCACGTGGACTGCAGCGGTTCAAGGCAGCTCACCCCCACCTTCTCAAGGGGCAACTAGGGACTGGCAATAAATGGCCTGGCCCAGCCATTGATACCCACATCCCATGAGTGAATTAAAAATAAATGACAGATACGTAACTGCTTGCTTTTCAAAAACATAAAGTTTTAATCCCACCCCCCGGGAAGCTAAAATGTACAGAGTACAGCACTATCTTTATCCTTCTCAAAAGTAATCAGGGATGGGCAAAAAATACTGGCCTTTCTCGTGATGCGCACATTTCAAGATTAAATAAAATAAGATGCATTAAAGCTGAAAATGTGTTGCTGGAAAAGCGCAGCAGGTCAGGCAGCATCCAAGGAGCAGGAGAATCGACGTTTCGGGCATGAGCCCTTCATCAGGAAACCCATTCCTGAAGAAGGGCTCATGCCCGAAATGTCAATACTCCTGCTCCTTGGATGCTGCCTGACTTGCTGCGCTTTTCCAGCAACACATTTTCAGCTCTGACCTCCAGCATCTGCAGTCCTCACTTTCTCCCATAAGATGCATTAAAACCAGGAAAAGACAGACAACGCTTGCTTTTATACAGTGCCATTATATGTACCATTTGCACCTTCTGGAGATTCATGAGTGCTTTACGGGTAATTAGCACTTTCAAAGAGTGGCCATCTTTGTAACCCAGGAAATACGGCACACAGAAAGATTCCACAAACTGCAAGGTGATGGCTGACCAGTGCTTTGGTGATATTGGTAGAAGATGAATAGGGCCAAATAGCTCCTGGAGCATCTGTGAGCAAAAGATGCATTACAAAATTTATAGTGTAATCTCACACAACACCAGGTTATAGTCCAACAGGTTTATTTGGAAGAACAAGCTGTCGGAATGCTGGTAGCTATCTGATGAAGGAGCAGTACTCCAAAAGCTTGTACTTTCAAATAAGCCTGATGGACTATAACCTAGTGTTGTGTGATTGTTAACCTTGTCCACCCCAGTCCAACACTGAAATCTCCACGTATGCCTTCTTAACAACCCCATCAACCTGGGTGGCAACTTTCAAGGATCTATGTACCTGAACACCGAGATCTCTCTACTCATCTACACTACCAAGAATCTTACCATTAGCCCAGTACTCTGCATTCCTGTCACTCCTTCCAAAGTGAATCACCTCACACTTTTCTGCATTAAACTCCATTTGCCACCTCTCAGCCCAGCTCTGCAGCTTATCTATGTCTCTCTGTAACCTACAATGTCCTTTGTCACTATCCACAACTCTACTGACCTTAGTGTAATCCGCAAATTTACAAACCTATTCTTCTACGCCCTCATCCAGGTCATTTATAAAAATGACAAACAACAGTAGACCCAAAACAGATCCTTGTGGCACCCCATTAGTAATTGAAACCCGGATGAATATTTCCCATCAACCACCACCCTCTGTCTTCTTTCAGTGAGCCAATTTCTGATCCAAACCACTAAACCACCTCCAATCCCATGCCTCTGTATTTTGTGCAATAGCCTACCGTAGGGAAACTTGTCAAATGTGTTATACACCACATCAACCGCTTTACCCTCATCTACCTGTTTGGTCACCTTCTGAAAGAACTCAATAAGGTTTGGAGGCACAACCTATCCTTCACAAAATCGTGTTGACTATCCCTAATCAACTTATTCCTTTCTAGATGATGACAAATCCTATCTCTTATAACCCTTTCCAACACTTTACCCACAACCAAAGTAAAGCTCATGCATCTATAATTTTCAGGGTTGTCTCTATTCCCCTTCTTGAACAAGGGAACAACATTTGCGATCCTCCAGTCTTCTGGCACTATTCCTGTAGACAATGATGACATAAACATCAAAGCCAAAGGCATGGCAATCTTCTCCCTGGCTTCCCAGAGAATCCCAGGATAAATCCCATCTGGCCCAGGGGTTTTTACTATTTTCACATTTTCCAGAATTGTTAACACCTCCTTATTCACCTCAATCCCATCTAGTCTAGTAGCCTGTATCTCAGTATTCTCCTTGACCACATTATCTCTTTCTAGTGTGAATACTGATGGAAAGTAATCATTTAGCACTTCCCCAATCTCCTCTGACTCCAAGCACAACTTCCCATGACTATGCTTGATTGACCCTAATCTTCCTCTCGTCATTCTTTTATCCCTGATATGCCTATAGAAAGCCTGAGGGTTTCCCTTGTTCCTATCTGCCAATGACTTCTCGTGTTCCCTCTTGGCTCTTCTTAGCTCTCTGTTTCGGTCTTTCCTGGCTAACTTGTAACTCTCAAGCGCCCTTATTGAGCCATCACATCTCACCCTAACATATGCCTTCTTCCTCCTCTTGACAAGCGATTCAACTTCCTTAGTAAACCACGGCTCCCACGCTTGACAATTTCCTCCCTGCCTGACCGGTACATGCAATAGCCGGTCCTTCAATAATCTCCACATTTCAATTGTGCCCATTCCCTGCAGTTTCCTTCGCCATCCTATACATCCTAAATCTTGCCTAATTGCATCATAATTGCCGTTCCCCCAGCTATAACTCTTGTCCTGTGGTATATACCTATCCCTTTCCATCACTAAGGTAAACAAAATCGAATTATGGTCCCTATCACCAAAGTGCTCACCTACCTCCAAATCTAACACCTGGCCGGGTTCGTTACCCAGTACAAAATCTATGTGGCCTCGCCCGTTGTTGACCTGTCTACATACTGTGTCAGGAAACCCTCCTGCTCACATTGGACAAAAGCTGACCCATTGAAAGTACTCGAACAATAGTATTCCCAATCAATATTTGGAAAGTTAAAGTCTCCCATAACAACTATCCTGACACTCTCGGTCCTATCGAGGATCACCTTTGCCAGCCTATCCTCTACATCTCTGGAACTATTTGGAGGCCTACAGAAAACTCCCAACAGGATACCCTCTCCTGTTTCTAATCGCAGTAGATGAGTCTCAAACATCCTTTCTGCAACTGTAATACTGTCCTTGACTAACAGTGCCACACCTCCCCCTCTTTTACCAGTTTCTCTGTTCTTACTGAAACATCTAAATCCCAGAACCTGCAATAACTATTCCTGTCCCTGCTCTCACCATGTCTCTGAAAAGGCCACAACACTGAAATCCCAGGTACCAATCCACGCTGCAAGTTCACCCACCTTATTCAGATGCTCTTGGCATTGAAGTAGACACACTTCAAACCAACTTCTTGCCTACCCATGCTTTCTTGTGATCTTGAAATTGTAGTTCTAACTCCACTACTCTCAACTTCCCCTATCCTTGAACTACAATTTCGGTTTGCATCCCCCTGCTGAATTTGTTTAAACCCACCCGAAGAGCATTAGCAAATATTCCTCCCCCAGCATATTGGTACCCCTCTGGTTCAGGTGAAGACCATTCTGTTTGTAGAGGTCCCACCTACTGCAGAAAGAGCCCCAAAAATCCAGGAAACCAAAATCCTCTCCCCTGCACCATCCCTGTAGCCACGTGTTCAACTCCCCTCCCTCCCTATTCCTCACCTTGCTAGCACATGACATGGGCAACAACCAGCGATAACAACTCTGTTTATTCTAGCTCTAAGCTTCCATCCTAGCTCCCTGAATTTCTGCCTTAAATTCCCATCTCTCTTCCTACCTATATCGTTGGTGCCTATGTGGACCACAACTTGGGGGTCCTCCCCCTCCCCTTGAAGGATCCCCAAAACACGATCATATTCATCACAAACCCTGGAACCTGGGTGACAATGCACCAACCGTGAGTCTCTCTTGTTTCCACAGAACCTTGTATCTGTCCCACTAACTATGGAGTCCCCAATGACTGCTTCTCTGCTTCTCTTTGCCCTTCCGTTCTGAACAACAGGGACAGACTCTGTGCCAGAGACCTGTGCCCCATGCCTTACCCCGGTATGTTCAAACCCCCTTCCTCCCACCAACAGTATCCAAAACAGTATACTTGTTGTGAGAGGAATGGCCACAGAGGATCCCTTTCTGTCCCCTGACGGTAACCCATCTACCTTCTTCTTTTAGCTGAGGTGTGACTACCTCCCTGTAACTCCTCTCAATAACCCCCTCCACCTCCCAAATGATCCAAAGTTCATCCAACTCCAGCTCCAGTTCCCTAACATGGTTTTCCAGGAGCTGGAGTTGGGTGCACTTCCCGCAGATGCAGTCCGCAGAGACACTGGTGGTGACCCTTACCTCCCACACTCTGCAGGAGAAACATTCACCTGCCCGAACTTCCATTCCCATTATTCTAAATTCCCAACGAGACTACTGAAAAACTAAAAAAATAAACTAGTCACCTTACCGATTGGCAAACAGAACCTTATGTTTGGTTCAAGGAAGAGGATGGGTGGGAGACACTACCCGAGTAGTGTTTTGGGTAAATCAACCATCCAAATATAAAAAGGAGGAAGTGGGTACTGCAGATGCTGGCGATCAGAGTTAAGATTAGAGTGGTGCTGGAAAAGCACAGCAGTTCAGGCAGCATCCAAGGAACAGGATAATCAACGTTTCCGGCAAAAACCCTTCATCAGGATAGGGCTGATGAAGGGCTTTTGTCTGAAATGTTGATTTTTCCTGCTCCTCGGATACTGCCTGAACTGCTGTGCTTTTCCAGCACCACTCTAATCAATCCATCCTCACTCAAATACAAAGCCTCACTGACCCAGCGGTCCTGTGTCTGCTCCTGCTCAGTGTGCGCTCCGCCTGTACATGAGGTAAACTTTTACATCTTTGAAAATTTGCCTTTCCATTTGGCCACTAGCCCTCGCTGTCACTCCTCCAACTCCAACTGCCACCGAGAAAATGAAGAACGCTGAATTCCTGAGGAAAGCTTTTACATCTTTTAAAATTTACCATCCCATTGGGCCATTGGTCCTCATTGTCACTCCTCCCACTCCAACTGCTGCCGATAAAATGACTTTTTGCCATAAGACCATCATAAATAGGAACAGGAGGAGGCCATTTAGCTGCTTGAACCTGCTCCACCATTCAGTAGGATCATGGCTGATCAGGTATTGTATTGACGTGGATAGAAAACTGGTTGGTAGACAGGAAGAAGAGGGTTGGAATAAACAGGTCCTTTTCAGAGCGGCAGGCAGTGATGAGTGGGCTACTGCAAGGTTCTGTGCTGGGACTCCAGCTGTTCACAACATACATTAACAATTTGGACAAAGGAATTGAATGCCACAACTCCAAATTTGCAGGTGACTCTGAGTTGGGTGGCAGTGTTTGTAAATGAGGAGGATGCTAAGAGGCTGGTGTCTTGGACGGACTGGCTGAGTGGGCAAATGCTTGGTAAATGTGGATAAATGTGAGGTTATCCACTTTAGTGGCAAAAACAGGAAGGCAGATTATGATCTGAATGGTGGCAGTTTGGGAAAAGGTGAGGTGCAATGAGACCTGGGTGTCATGGTGGAACAGTCACTGAAGGTTGGCATGTAGGTACAGCAGGCAGTGAGGAAAGCTAATGGCACGCTGGCCTTCATAGTGAGAGGATTGGAGTATTGGAGTAAGGATGTCTCGCTGCAGTTATACAGAGGAAAAAGTGAGGACTGCAGATGCTGGAGATCAGAGCTGAAAATGTGTTGCTGGAAAAGTGCAGCAGGTCAGGCAGCATCCAAGGAGCAGGAGAAGGGCTGAAGAAGGGCTCATGCCCGAAACATCGATTCTCCTGCTCCTTGGATGCTGCCTGACCTGCTGTGCTTTTTCAGCAACACATTTTCAGCGGCAGTTATACAGAGCCCTGGTGAGGCTGCACCTTGAGTACTGTGTGCAGTGTTGGTGTCCCAGTCTGAGGAAGGACATACTTGTTATTGAGGGAGTCCAGCGAAGATTCATCAGACTGATTCCCGGGATGGCAGGACTGACTAATGAGGAAAGACTGGATCGACTGGGCTTTAGAAGAATGAGGGGGGATCTCATAGAATCATATAAAATCCTGATGGGACTGGACAGGCTTGATGCAGGAAGAATGCTCCTGATGTTGGGAAAGTCCAGAACTAGGGGTCACAGTCTAAGAATAAGGGGTTAGCCATTCAGGACTGAGATGAGGAGGAATTTCTTCACTCAGAGAGTTGCGAACCTGTGGAACTCTCTCCCACAGTAAGCTGTTGGAGCCAGTTCGTCAAATGTATTCAAGAGGGGCCTGGACATGGCCCTCGTGGTGGAAGGGGTCAAGGGGTATGGGGAGAATGTGGAAACGGGATACTGAGATTGTATGATCAGCCATGCTAGTATTGAATGGTGGTGTAGGTCAAAGGGCTGAATGGCCTACTCTGGCACCTATTTTCTGTGTTTTCTATGTCTGTTTTCTATTCCTACCCTTTCCATGTAACCGTTGATCAGGATCTCTCTATGTCAGCCTTAAGTATATTCAAGGACTCTGTCTCCACAGCTCTCTGCAATGTCAAGAGATCACAAAAGGCACAATATAAGTGCAAGTGCTTCTGTCTTTTCACAGGAAAGCTTTTGCAGGACAGTCACTGCTGCAATGTTAATAAAATAGAACTGACGAAAAGTCATCGACCTGACGCGTTAACTCTGGTTTCCTCTCCACCAGTTTACCAGGTGTGTTGAGGATTTCCCGTAAGGCCATGTTTTACCCAAGGTCACCGATAACCCGATTTGATACACTGCTTAGTTCACACGTAAAGCTCAGGAGAACCTCAGAAGGACAGCCATGTTGCGGCTGTACAGGATATTGGTTAGGCCACTTCTGGGTGATTGTGTGCAATTCTATCGGAAGGATGTTGTGAAACTTGAAAAGATTCAGAAAAGATTTACAAGGATGTTGCCAGGGTTGGAGAGCTTGAGCTATCGGGAGAGGCTGAATAGGCTGGGGCTGTTTTCCCTGGAGCGTCAGAGGCTGAGAGGTGAACTTATAGAGGTTTATAAAATCATGAGTGGCATGGATAGGATAAATAGACAAGATCTTTTCCCTGGGATGGGGGAATTCGGAACGAGAGGGCATAGGTTTAGCATGAGAGGGGCAAGATATAAAACAGACTTAAGGGGCAACTCTTTCATGCAGATGATGATGCATGTGTGGAATGAGCTGCCAGAGGATGTGGTGGAGGCTGGTACAATTGCAACATTTAAGAGGCATCTGGATGGGTATATGAATAGGAAGGGTTTGGAGGGATATGAGCCGGGCGCTGGCAGGTGGGACTAGATTGGGTTGGGATATCTGGTCAGCATGGACAAGTTGGACCGAAGGGACTGTTTTTGTGCTGTACATCTCTATGACACTGTGACTATGAAATGATGTCAAGAGCCTCTGTGGACAAACTGGAAATCTGGTTATTTAACCCCAATTGACAGTACTGTTGTGGAGCATCAATTTCAAATTAAAACTGTAGGAAATGAGTGAGGAGACCAACCCACAGACGGAATGTGAAAAGAAAGGTCAAAAGATAACGCTTCCTCGGCCAGTACTTCCCCAGCTTGCTCATAAACCGAAATCTTCAGATAAACTGACCCCAACAATCTGACAGGATAAAATCCGAAATAACTGCCAATGTTGGAAATCAGAAACAAAAACAGAAATTGCTGGAAAAGCTCAGCAGGTCTGGCAGCATCTGTGGAAAGAAATCAGGGTAAACATTTCAGGTCCAGTGACTCTTCCTCAGAAACTGACAGTATCATCGTTGAGCCAAAATCTAACATCCTCTTAATTGACGATAGCCATGATGTGGACGTGGCAGTGTTGGACTGGGGTGGACAAAGTCAGAAGTCCCACAACACCAGAGTAGAGTCCAACAGGTTTATTTCACCTGAGGAAGGAGGAGTGCTCCGAAAGGTTGTGATTTCAAACAAAACTGTTGGTCTATAACTTGGTGCCATGGGACTTCAGATTCCTACTTGACGGTCCTGATATAAAATGAGACCACAGTGAATGAATGCAAGGGCCTAATCAAAGGTTAAAAAAAAAGGACAGATGGTATGTTCAGGCAGTAGCAGGACCTTTTCCAAAGCAAATTCAACTGGATTTTCAAGTTACAATGTGAGTGGGGCAGAACTTGTAATTTTTTTTTGTTTAAATCCACACTCTTTAAGACCAGCTCTGGTGTTGGGAAACAGGTCATGTTTTCCCCCATAGTATCATTATGAAGCATTCCCAGGTCAAGTGTAACACACCACGTGCAGTGATAAAATCCTTCAGTACTGTTGCCAGCACCAAACTCCCAAACTCTCCCACTCTCACATATTCTTTTCCACAAGTCAGCTCTTCTTGCCTGCAGAAATAAATCCTTTCTAAATTATGTCATGAAAAACATTCAGCATAAACATAAAAAGGACACAGTACAATTTGTCTTAGCAGAATTCAAATGTCCCAGTCCCTTTAGATTGTAAACTGCAAATAGATAATCTGATGCTTTCATTTATATTTGGGATGTGATCAATACTTGCAAAGCCAGTATTTATTGCCCTTCCCTTGAGAAGGTGGTTATGAGCTGACACTTTGAACCACTGCAGCCCATGTGCTGTAGCTACTCCCACAGTGCCATTAGGGAGATAGTTCCAGGATTTTGTCTCAGCGATACTGAACAAGTTTCTGCAATCAGCTCTTTTGTCCACTCCTGAAACAATGTCATAATGAGGTCAGGAGCTGAGTGGTCCTGGCAGAACCCAAACTGGGGGTCATTGAGCAGGTTATTGCTGAGGAGGTGCTGCTTGACAGCACTGTTGAAGACCCCTTCCATCACTTTACTGATGATTAAGAGTAGACTGATGGGGCGGTAATTGGCTGGGATGGATTCATCCTGCTTTTTGGGTACTGGACATTTTTCCATATTGCTATTCCAAAATGCCAATGCTGTGGCTGTATTGAACAATCTGGCTAGGAGTGCGGCAAGGACTGGGCCCACAATCTTTGCTATATCCAGTGCCTTCAGCTATTTATTGATATCGTGAATCAAATTGGCTGAAGTTGGTATCTGTAATGCTGGGGACCATTGGAAGAGGTAAAAGTGGATAATCCACTTCGCAATTCCAGTTGAAAATTGCTATGAATTATTCAGCCTCATCGATAGCACTGAGGTGGTGGGCTTCCCCATCACTGGTGACATTTGTGGAGCCTCCTCCTCCAGTAACAAAGAGAAATAATTGGAAACCAAGCAATCACTCTTCATTGGTGAACAATGGAAAAAATGAAAGCAGACAGTGCCATCTGGGTCCTGGGCATAGCCTGACAATAGCGAGTAATTCTGCTTCTAGAGAGAGGGAGAATCGAGCTATCATCAGATGCCATCAGGGCAAAGTACCTACTTCATGAGACAAATTCAGGACACTCAGGCAAGAAATCTTGCTACACTTCATAGAGAGAAATCCTCGATGAAACTCGATGGAAGGCTGAGATCTGGTTAAATTCACCCCAGAGGGTTCCCCTCTGCAATTGTAAATTGATGGTTCTATGACTAAAGACATCTTAAACCTGCCACCCCTTATGGAGGAGCTTAAATAAGGTCGAAATTGAATTAATGCTTGGAAATTTCTCCTGAAGCAGCGCAGAATGTGTTTGACCTGTGAAGGTACTGTCAAGGGAACATTATTACAGCTTGATTGCACAGCTAGAATTCAGACTTGCAATTAGGCTTTGAACAATTCCGGAATTTTCACTTGATTAATCTCATAATCAAGATTTGTTTGTGTTTTTAGTTTGAAAATTCCAACCAATTTCTTTTGAATGCGAAACCGTCTAACTGTTATTTTGCTTAATTGCTAAATTATCAAGCATTTAAACAGAATTGTTTAAATTTAAATATTTAATCCAATTTGTCTCCTGCTGCTCATCTTCAGGCCTTTACTCCCCTATTGTCATCATGCAGCCCCCTGGAAACTGCGAAAGTTTGAGTAATTGACAAAAAGCCAGTACAGATTCAGGAGATTTACAATCATCTGTGAAAAGAACACAAATACAAAATGTTTCAATCACTAATACTTTTATTTTTACAACAGCAAATCATTCTTTTTAAAGATGAAATCTTGTCCTGTGTAATTTATGTACAGAAAGCACCTTTCGTTACCACTGGACATGCAAATAGTCTTTGCAACCAATGAGGTGCTGAAGTTGCTTTTGTAATGTGCATCTGATAGTCTGCACACAGCTAAGTCCCACACAAGCAACAACAATAATCAGATAATAGGTTTTAGCCATGCTGGTTAAAGGATACCAGTGGAGAAATGTCCTGTTTTCCATGATTTAGCACCATGGAATCTTTTAAATTCCCGTGAGAGAACAGAGGGAGGTCTCTGTGTAGTATTTCGCCTAAAGGATGATACCTTTGGCAGTGCAGCACCCCTTCAGTAGTGTGCTGGAGTACCTGCCTAAATTTCCTACCTATTAATAAACTAGAGTGAAATATTGTCTATAAAGCAAAGTTAAAACATTTTTATCGGGTTCAGTTGTTGTCCATGAGTGAACTGTCTTGTTTTTTCACTTGTTATAATATTTTCCCTGTGTATTTTTTTGACATAAAACAATTCAAATTATAAAGGAATCATGAGTAAACACAGCTAATTGACACAACAAAGGTGAAAATTATTTTATAAAGCAGCATAAACTCCGATCCTATAAAGCAATGCATTTTTTCCAAATTATTTCAGTGGCCCTTTCTTTCATTATATCATACGTGTTTCACATTAACTGTGTTTGTCATATTTCAGACTTCACAAACATTAAGAAGTTGAGAGTAAGCCAGCCGTTGTGTGTCGTGGGTGTTGATCATCTCAGCTTTGCCTCTTCCCAAAACTAGGACCTAGTGAATGGTGAGAGCTGCTAAATGAACATCGTTATAATTGGCCTCAGAATGAGCCAATTCAAATCACCTTAGCACCAGGGAGGAGCTGGGCCCGAGTGACTAGATGAAACGTGGCTCCATCATGTTAGCTAAGCATCTGCTTGACTTCGCCTCATTGACATAGTTCTGTAATAAATGCAGCTTAAGTTATTGAATTGTGTGTACATAAGTAAAGACATAATTTGTATCTATTATTGCAATATTGTGGAGATGTTTTTATAATGACATTCGTTGAATGTCAGATGCTGTAAGAAGAAAACAAGAAAATGGCATAGTTTGGAGCCTACCACTAGTATCTATTGTCATAAACTTTATAGGTCATAATGCTGCTCTCTCTCATTGGAGAGAGGTGGGAGATGGCGATTTAACCTGAGAGCCATCAAACCTCAGGTGAGGGGAAAGATTGAGAAGGAAAGCCTTTCATGGTAACTACAGCTGGTGCAGAAACTGAACCCAAGCTGTCAGCACTCACTCTGCCTTCCAGCCAACTGAGCCTACGTGTGACTCCAGACCCACAGCAATGTGGTTAACATTCAACTGCCCTTAACAAACCATTCAGTTCACAGCAAGTTAGAGGCAGCCGGCAAATGTTGGCCGTTCCAGCAATCTCCACATTGCAAGAAGGAATTTTTTAAAAATTCGAAAGGGGCCCAGGTTTAAGGTGTGACCGAAGAGATACATTCGGAGTATGAAAAAGAATTTCTTTTACGTAATGATTGGTAATGATCTGGAATGTATTGTCTGAGAGAGTAATTGAAATCAAGCCCAGTATGAACAAAGGAACAGATGGATGATGGGTGGGAGTAATCACTGGACCCTTGAGCTTCCTCTGCATTCAATAAGATCACGGCTGATCTGATTATCCCGCATTTCCCCCTATCCCAACACCTGAGAATCGTTTCACCACCTTGCTATCAAGAGTCTATCTACCTCCGACTTAGAAATATTAAAAGACTCTTCTCCCACCACACTTCAAAGAACATTGTTCCAAAAACTCATGACCCCCTGTGAGAAATTTCCACATCACTCTTTTAAACAGCCCACTCCTTATTTTTGAGCTGTGGCTCCTCGTTCTAGATTCTTCCACAAGAGGAAACATCTTTTCCACATCCCCTCAGAATCTTACATGATTTAATCAAGTTACCTGTTACCCTTCTAACCTAGACCAATGATCTCAAATTAAATTGAATCAGCATTGAGGGTAAACACCTCGCAGATTAAGCAGGGATCATCATAGAATCCCTAGAGTGGGAACTTGGCCACACGGCCTGATGAGTCCATATGGACCCCCCTGAAGAGCATCCCACCCTGACCAAGCTCCCTGCCCTATCCTGTAATCCTGCATTTCCCATTGTTAATTCACCTAATTACCTTTCACCTTTGGACTGTGGGAGGAAACTGGACCACCTAAGGAAATCCATGCAGGCACAGGAAGACTGTGCAAAGTCCACACTGATAGTTTCCCAGGGCTGGAATTGAACCCAGGTCTCACTGCTATAAGTCAGCAATGCTGACCATGAAGTCACCATTCTGCCCTGGGTATAGGACTGACTGGATTTCTCCAGAGATCTGTCATATACTTGATCAGCTAAATGACCGCTCATATCATGCTGTGATTCCATGAATCCCAGTCTCACTCCGATCTATCCATGGGGCAAAATGACAACATTTAAAGATTAAATTCCTCATTAGGTAAGTGCTTGGTTTGCTTCCATTGCAACCTGACCATTGACTAATAGGGACCATCTGCTTTCAGAGATTGAACATTTCCCTTCAGCTTTGACTAAGGCACTAACTAATGTGTGACACTGAGACCTCTCATTTCAAACCAACAGAGATTGTGGTTTTCGAAAATAAAACCTAAGTGTTTAAGAATGTTCCCCACTGCAGTCCAAAACTCTGAAACATTCAGACAATTAAAGGAGCTGTTTATCTATCTCTCATATCCTCATAAAGATATAAAGAAAAATCAAATCCACCAGCAATAAAGTCAAACATATCCCAGCCTTTCCAAACTGGTCCTGTGTTCTTTTTGTAATCTGTGACTATTAGATTAGATTACTTACAGGCCCTTCAGCCTAACAAGTCCACACCGACCCGCCAAAGCGCAACCCACCCATACCCCTACATTTACCCCTTACCTAACACTACGGACAATTTAGCATGGCCAATTCACCTGACCCGCACATCTTTGGACTGTGGGAGGAAACTGGAGCACACGGGAAGAACGTGCAAACTCCACACAGTCAGTCGCCTGAGTCGGGAATTGAACCCGGGTCTCTGGCGCTGTGAGGCAGCAGTGCTAACCACTGTGACACCGTGCCGCCCGTACTTCCCTTCAGATGCTTTTCATGAGATTGTTTATAGCTCATTCCAAAAGTAACAACAATTCAGCAACTGTGCTATTTTAATTGTATGCCACTGATGTTTCATCTGTAATAGGAGAAAGTTTGCTGAGATCTATTTGATGCAATACTTTTCACAATAATATATTTCTTGAATATCTCATCGTTTTTGATTATTTTGGTTCCAAAGTAGCATTTTAGGGCAGTGCTGCAGACCATTTATAATCATCAAATCTCTACAATGTGGAAACAGGCCACTTAGCCCATCGGGTCCACACTGACTGTTTAAAGAGCATTTCATCCACAGCCATCTGCCTGTAACCTTATTCACATGATCCTGTCTTTTCCATCACTAATCCACCCTGCCTGTATAACCCTGTACACTATGGTCAATTAGCATGGCCGATCCACCCTAACCTACACATCTTTGCACTGTGGGACAAAACCCACGCAGACACGGGGAAAATGTGCAAACTCCACACAGACAGTCACCCGAGGCTGGAATTGAACCCAGGTCCCTGGCGCTGAGAGACAGCAGCGCTAACCACTGAGCCACTGTGCCAAATTGCACTGAGATCCAAAGCCCCAATTTTGGCCAAAAGTGAGGAAGGGATGAGGTAAAAGGCTAAAGCGACATCTCAACTTGTAATGTTCTGTCCATTTAGCAATCTCCCCATTTAGCAATGCTGCATTCAAATAAGAAACTGAACCCCATTGCTTACCCCTGGTAAGTAGTCCCTGCCACAAGTATCCAAAACGGTATATGTGTATGAGTGTGTGTGTGTATGAGTGTGTGTGAGAGTGTGAGAGTGTGGGTGTGTGAGAGTGTGTGTGTGTATAGAGTGTGTATGTGTGTGAGTGTGTGTGTGAGTGTGAGAGTGTGTGTGTGAAAGTGTGTGTATGTGAGTGTGTGTGTGTATGAGAGTGTGAGTGTGTGTGAGAGTGTGTGTGTGAGTGTGTGAGAGTGTGTGAGTGTGTGTGCGTATGAGTGTGTGTGTGAGAGTGTGTGTGAGTGTGTATGTGTGTGTGAGAGAAGTGTGTGTGTGAGAGTGAGTATGTGTGAGTGTGTGTTTGTGAAAGTGTGTGTGTGTGTGAGAGAGAGTGTGTGTGAGTGTGTGTGTGAATGTGTGGTTGAGTGTGTGTGTGAGTGTGTGTGTGTGAGATTGTGTGTGTGTGTGTGTGAGAGAGTGTGTGTGTGTGAGTGTGTGAGAGTGTGTGTGTGTATGAGAGAGAGTGTGTGTGTGAGAGAGAGTGTGTGTGTGTGAGAGTATGTGAGTGTGTGTGTGAGTGGGTGTGCGAGAGTGTGTGTGTGTGTGTGAGTGTGTGTGAGAGAGTGTGTGTGTATGTGTGTGTGTGAGTGTTTGTGTGAGTGTGTGTGAGAGTGTGTGAGTGTGTGTGTGTGTGAGTGTATGTGTATGTGAGAGTGTGTATGTGTGAGTCTGAGTGTGTGTGTAAGTGTGTGTATGAGTGTGAGTATGTGTGTGTGTGTGTGTGAGTGTATGTGTGTGTGAGAGTGTGTGTGTGTGAGTGTGTGTGTGTGTGAGAGTATGTGTGTGAGAGTGTGTGTATGAGTGTGAGTGTGTGTGTGTGTGTGTGAGTGTATGTGTGTGTGAGTGTGTGTGTGTGTGTGTGTGAGAGTATGTGTGTGAGAGTGTGTGTATGAGTGTGAGTGTGTGTGTGTGTGTGTGTGAGTGTATGTGTGTGTGAGTGTGTGTGTGTGTGTGAGAGTGTGTGTATGAGTGTGAGTGTGTGTGTGTGTATGAGTGTGAGTGTGAGTGTGTGTGTGAGTGTGTGTGAGTGTGTGTGTGTGTGTGTGTGAGTGTATGTGTGTGTGAGTGTGTGTGTGTGTGTGAGAGTGTGTGTATGAGTGTGAGTGTGTGTGTGTGTGTATGAGTGTGTGTGTGAGTGTGTGTGAGTGTGTGTGTGTGTGCAGCTGAGTGAAAAGTTTTATTCTCTGCCCTTTCCCCGTAGCCTTGCATTGCCAATCATAATCACCAGATGTTTCAACCAAATAAATTCTCCTCATGTCTCCCCCATTTCTTTTGTAAATTAGCTTAATCGTGGGAGTCATCTTACGGCCGGGATGTTAAAAAAATTGTGTGATCATTGGATGATGATGTTCCAGTATTTACAGCCTGTTCCATTTATTATTATATCAGGCTTCAAGGAGACTCAATGTGAGGTGTTTTTCTCAGCAGAAGGCTAGGTTTATCAGTCTCACAGCTCTGCTTTATGACTGAACTGGGTGAAAGCTTATTTTTTAAATTCATTCATGGGATGTGGGCATTACTGGATGGGCCAGCATTTATTGTCCATTCCTAATTGCCCAGAGGACAGTTATAAGTGGGTCTGGAGTCACATGTGGGCCACACCAGATAAGAATGACAGTTTCCTTCTCTCACAGATGTTGATGAACCTGATATGTTTTTTTCTGACAATTGACAATGGATTCATGGTCATCATTAGACTCTTAATTCCAGATTATTTTCTATTTGTAATTCCACCATCTGCTGTGGCAGGATTTGAAACCAGGTCCCCAGAACATTACCTGGGAATCAGGATTAACAGTCCAGCAATAATATCACTGGGCCATCACCTCCGCATTATTCAATAATTTCAGAATTTAGAGCTGTGACTTGGTATATACAAACCATGCTTTTGTTAGTTCATCTGTTCTGTTCATAATGCATTGTTGTTCAATCCAAAGGTGACTGTCTCCATGAGAGTTCCTTAACACATAGAGATATTCCTCTATGAACCAAATTTGTTTAAAGCACCACAGAAAATTACTAAAATAGTCCTCATATCTTACTTTCTCTTAACACTTATTTTAAACTCATTTCTTCTAATAGGTGTTGTGGCCTGAGCTGAGGTGACAAAGTTTGTCATTGCCCTCAAAGAAAACTCCTTGCAGAGATCTAACAAACTCTTTGGCATCGCCTTCACCATTCCCAACATTAATTTCATTCTGGCAAAGATGAATGGGACTTTTGTAGCTTGATCAGCCAATCACCTTGAGGAATTCTCATGGGCAGCAATACAGGAAGTAAAAAAGCAAGTTTCATCATCCACTTTTTATAATTTTACAGGAAACAAAATAATGATTGGCACATTCACATGAGGTTAAGGCAGAAATGCCATAAGCAAACTGTTAAAAACATTAAAAATCTATGGATTTTATTATGGATTGGAGTTTGAGATGCTGCATTTTGAGAAAACAAATCTTAGCACGATTTATACACTTAATGGTAAGGTCCTAGGGAGTATTGCTGAGCAAATAGACCTTGAAGTGCAGGTTCATAGGTCCTTGAAAGTGGAGTCACAGGTGGATCGGATAGTGAAGAAGGCGCTTGGTACATAAGGTTGAGGAAACAGGGTTCAGACAGAGCAGTGGAGGGATGCAGGATAGCCAGAAGGGACCTGAAGAAAGGGATTAGGAGAGCTAAGAGAAGGCATGAAAAATCCTTGGCGGATAGGATCAAGGATAACCCCAAGGCATTTTATGCGTATGTGAGAAACATGAGAATGACGAGAACGAGGGTAGGTCCGATCAAGGACAGTAGTGGGAGATTTTGTATTGAGTCGGAAGAGATAGGAGAGGTCTTGAACAAGTACTTTTCTTCAGTATTTACAAACGAGAGGGACCGTATTGTTGAAGAGGAAAGTGTGAAACGGACTGGTAAGCTAGAAGAGATACTTGTTAGGAAGGAAGATGTGTTGGACATTTTGAACAACTTGAGGATAGACAAGTCCCCCGGGCCTGACGGGATATATCCTAGGATTATGTGGGAAGCAAGAGAGGAAATTGCAGTACCGTTGGCAATGATCTTTTCGTCTTCACTGTCAACGGGGGTGGTACCAGGGGACTGGAGAGTAGCGAATGTTGTGCCCCTGTTCAAAAAAGAGAATAGGGATAACCCCGGGAATTACAGGCCAGTTAGTCTTACTTCTGTGGTAGGCAAAGTAATGGAAAGGGTACTGAGGGATAGGATTTATGAGTATCTGGAAAGACACTGCTTGATTAGGGACAGCCAGCACGGATTTGTGAAGGGAAGGTCTTGCCTTACAAGTCTTATTGAATTCTTTGAGGAGGTGACCAAGCATGTGGATGAGGGTAGAGCAGTGGATGTCGTGTACATGGATTTTAATAAGGCATTTGATAAGGTTCCCCATGGTAGGCTTATGCGGAAAGTCAGGAGGCATGGGATAGAGGGAAACTTGGCCAATTGGATTGAAAACTGGCTAACCGGTCGAAGTCAGAGAGTGGTGGTAGATGGTAAATATTCAGCCTGGAGCCCAGTTACAAGTGGAGTTCTGCAGGGATCAGTTCTGGGTCCTCTGCTGTTTGTAATTTTTATTAATGACTTGGATGAGGGAGTCGAAGGGTGGGTCAGTAAATTTGCAGATGATACGAAGATTGGTGGAGTTGTGGACAGTGAGGAGGGCTGTTGTCGGCTGCAAAGGGACTTAGATATGATGCAGAGCTGGGCTGAGGAGTGGCAGATGGAGTTCAACCCTGCCAAGTGTGAGGTTGTCCATTTTGGAAGAACAAATAAGAATGCGGAATACAGGGTTAACGGTAGAGTTCTTAGTCAGGTGGAGGAACAGAGGGATCTTGGGGTCTATGTACATAGATCTTTGAAAGTTGCCACTCAGGTGGATGGAGCGTGTAAGAAGGCCTATGGTGTATTAGCGTTCATTAACAGAGGGATCGAATTCAAGAGTCGTGAAGTGATGTTGCAGCTGTACAGGACTTTGGTTAGGCCACATTTGGAGTACTGTGTGCAGTTCTGGTCGCCTCACTTTAGGAAAGATGTGGAAGCTTTGGAGAGGGTACAGAGAAGATTTACCAGGATGTTGCCTGGAATGGAGAATAGGTCGTACGAGGACAGGTTGAGAATTCTCGGCCTTTTCTCGTTGGAATGGCGAAGGATGAGGGGTGACTTGATAGAGGTTTATAAGATGATCAGAGGAATAGATAGAGTAGACAGGCAGAAACTTTTTCCCTGGGTACAACAGAGTATTACAAGGGGACATAAATTTAAGGTGAAGGGTGGAAGGTATAAGGGAGATGTCAGGGGTGGGTTCTTTACCCAGAGAGTGGTGGGGGCATGGAATGCGCTGCCCGTGGCAGTGGTAGAGTCAGAATCATTGACGACCTTTAAGCGGCAATTGGATAGGTACATGGATGGGTGCTTAATCTAGGATAGATGTTCGGCACAACATCGTGGGCCAAAGGGCCTGTTCTGTGCTGTATTGTTCTATGTTCTATGTTCTATGCTTTCCTTTATTGGTCAGAGGATTGAGTACAGGAGTTAGGAGGTTATGTTGCGGCTTTACAAGACATTGGTTAGGCCACTGTTGGAATATTGCGTGCAATTCTGGTCTCCTTCCTATTGGAAAGATGTTGTGAAACTTGAAAGGATTCAGAAAAGATTTACAAGGATATTGCCAGGATTGGAGATCTGAGCTATAGGGAGAGGCTGAACAGGTTGGGGCTGTTTTCCCTGGAGCATTGGAGGCTGAGGGGTGACCTGACAGAGGTTTACAAAATTATGAGGGGCATGGATAGGGTAAATAGGTAAAGTCTTTTCCCTGGGGTGAGGGAGTCCATAACTAGAGGTCATAGGTTCAGGGTGAGAGGGGAAAGATATAAAAGAGACCTACGGGGCAACTCTTTCACGCAGAGGTTGGTATGTGTATGGAATGAGCTGCCAGAGGAAGTAGTGGAGGCTAATACAATTGCAACATTTAAGAGGCATTTGGATGGGTATATGAATAGGAAGGGTTTGGAGGGATATGGGCCGGGTGCTGGCAGGTGGGGCTAGATTGGGTTGGGATATCTGGTCGGAATGGACGGGTTGGACCGAAGGGTCTGTTTCCATGCTGTACATCTCTATGACTCTATGACTCTATATTTGATATCCTACAAATAGGCGAATTGAAAGGGTTTTTACAAACACCTTAAGAACAAAAGGGTAACTAGGGATGGAATAGGGCCCCTCAAAGATCAACAAGGTGGCCTTTATGTGGAGCTTCAGGAGATGGGGAAGATACTAAACAAGTATTTTACATCGGTCCTTACTGTTGAAAAAGATGTAAGATATAGACTTAAGGGAAATAGATGGTGACATCTTGAAAAATGCCATATTGCAGAGGAAGAAGTGCTGGATGTCTTGAAACACATAAAAGTGGATAAATCCCTAGGACCTGATCAGGTGTACCCAAGAACTCTATGGGAATCTAGGGAACTGATTGCTGGGCCTCTTACTGAGATAGTCACAAGTGAGGTGCCAGAAGACTGGAGGTTGGCTAACGTGGTGCCACTGTTTAAGAAAGGTGGTAAGGACAAGCCAGGGAACTATAGACCATTGAACCTGACATCGGTGGTGGGCAGGTTGTTGGAGGGAATCCTGAGGGACAAGATGTACATGCTATTTGGAAAGGCAAGGACTGATTAGGAATAGTCAGCATGGCTTTGTGCATGGGAAATCATGTCTCACAAACGTGATTGAGTTTTTTGCCAAAGTAACAAAGAGGATTGATGAGGGCAGAGCAGTAGACGTGATCTATATGGATTTCAGTAAGGCATTTGACAAGGTTCCCAATGGAGACTGGTTAGCAAGGTTAGATCTCATGGAATACAAGGAGAACTAGCCATTTGGATACACAACTGGCTCAAAGGTAGAAGACAGAGAGTGGTGGTATTTTTCAGTGCTGGGTCCACTGCTTTTTGTCATTTATATAAATGATTTGGATGTGAGCATAAGAGGTATAGTTAGCAAGTTTGCATATGGCACCAAAATTGGAGGTGTACTGGACAGCGAAGACCTCGGATTACAACAGGATCTTGATCAAATGGACCTAAGGGCTAAGAAGTGGAAGATGGAGGTGCTGCATTTTGGGAAAGCAAATCAGAGCAGGACTTATGCACTAAGGTCCTAGGGAGTGTTGCTGAACAAAGAGACCTTGGAGTGCAGGTTCATAGTGAAAGTAGAATCACAGGTAGATAGGATAGTGAAGAAGGCATTTGGTATGCTTTCCTTTATTGGTCAGAATATTGAGTACAGGAGTTGGGAGGTGGACAGTGGTTAGAGCACTTTTGGATGATTGTGTTCAATTCTGGTCTCCTTCCTATCAGAAGGATGTTGGGAAACTTGAAAGGATTCAGGAAAAGTTTACAAGGATGTTGCCAAGTTTGGAGAGCTTGAGCTATAGGGAGAAGCTGAACAGGCTGGGGCTGTTTTCCCTGGAGCATCAGAGGCTGAGGGGTGACCTTATAGAGGTTTATAAAATCATGAGGGGCATGGATAGGGTAAATAGATGAGGTCTTTTCCCTGGGGTTGGGAAGTCCAGAACTAGAGGACATAGGTTTAGGGTGAGAGGGCAAGATATAAAAGAAACCTAAGGGGCAACGTTTTCACACAGTGGGTGGTACGTGTATGGAATGAGCTGTCATAGGATGTCGTGGAGGCTGGTACAATTGCAACATTTAATAGGCATTTGGATGGGTATATGAATAGGAAGGGTTTGGAGGGATATGGGCTGTGTGCTGGCAGGTGGGACTAGATTGGGTTGGGATATCTGGTCAGCATGGACGGGTTGGACCGAAGGGTCTGTTTCCATGCTGTACATCTCTATGACTCTATACAATTAGGTTTTCAGAGCCGACGGTTAATCAGTAATTATGACATTGCACATTCATTAAAAATCCAGCGACATTTCATTTAAAAAGCATAACCTATACAAAGGTTTCTCCAGGGTAAAAATAAAAAAAAGTTTTGAAAAGGTTAAGTCAATTCCCTTGAAAACCTGTCAACGACTTAAAATTTCAATTTGCCCCATCTTTTGCACAGTGGCAACAGTGTGTACCATCTCCAAGAAATACAACAACTTGCCAAGCTCCATTTCCCTTCAAAATCCATGACCTCTACTTTGTGGAAGAACGAGACCAACAGATACATTGCTGTTTGTTGTTGCTGAGTTAAAGTCCTAGAATTACTCATAGCACTGTAGGAATAACGTCATTGCTTGGGCTGCAGGGTTCAACAAGGGCAATCAGAAAGAGATAATAAATACTGGCCTTGCCAGCGATGCCCCTTATGAAAGAAAAAAATCAAAACAAATTCTGCATTTAACTGTGCATATGCAGATTCCTGAAGATGTTTGACAGAACGATGATGATGGTCGTTACAGCTTTGTTGACATTCCAACACAAAGTTGTGGAATTTTTTAAATAACAACCTTGACTTGGTATGTCATTTAGCTTGAGATAAAGCATTTGCCGAAGCGTATCACAATAACCCATATGGGAAACCAAGAATACATGGTAAAGAGACAAATTATTTCCTGCTCACACCCTTAATATGAAATGGTCTATTGGTGGCCTTGTGGTTTGATAGACCAGGATTCATAGAAGAAAGTTGGGATTGCAGATGGCTGGAAAAATCAGAATCAAAAGATGTGGTGCTGGAAAAACACAGCAGGTCAGACAGCATCTGAGGAGCAGGACAGTCAATGTTTCAGGCATAAGCCCTTCATCAGGAGTCAAGGACTTATGCCTGAAATGTTGACTCTGTTCCTCCTCGGAAGCTGCCTGAGCTGCTGTGCTTTTCTAGCACCACCCTTTCAGATTCTTAGAAAGTATGGTTCCATATGATAAAGTTACTGGACTAAATCTCACAGGGGTTTATATATGAATTAACAATAATATTTTTTTTTTCTTGAGGATAGGGTCCATATTCTATTTACTGTAAATGGAAGAGCCTTGGGAAAAGTTGATGAGCAAAGAGATTTGGGAGTTCAGGTCCACTGTACCCTGAAGGTGGCTGCACAGGTGGATAGAGTGGTCAAGAAGGTATATGGCATGTTTGCCTTCATCGGATGGGGTATTGAGTTACTGGCAGGTCATGTTAAAATTGTACAAGACTTTGGTTCGGATGCATTTAGAATACTGTGTACAGTTCTGGTCGCCACATTACCAAAAGGATGTGGACGCTTTGGAGAGGGTGCAGAGAAGATTTATGAGGATGTTGCCGGGTATGGAAGGTGCTAGCTATGAAGAGAGGTTGAGTAGGTCAGGATATTTTTCATTAGGAAAAAGGAGATGGGGTGGGGGGGGGGGCATCTGATTGAGATCTTCAAAATCATGAAAGGTAGAGACAAGGTGGATAGAGATAAGCTTTTTCCAAGGGTGAGGGATTCAATAACGAGAGGTCACGCATTCAAGGTGAGAGGTGAAAAGCTTAGAGGGGATGTACATGGCAAGTACTTTACACAGAGGGTGGTAGGTGCCTGGAACGCGTTGCCAGCAGAGGTAGTAGAGGCAGACACGATAGATTCATTTGAGGTGAGTCTCGACAGATGCATGAGTAAGTGGGGAGTAGAGAGATACAGATGCTTAGGAATTGGTGACAGGTTTAGAGAGTGGATTTGGATTGATACAGGCTTGGACAGCCGCAGGGCATATTCCTGGACTGTAAATTTTCCTTGTTTTTTGTTCTTTGTCCCAGTTTGGTGTGTGATGTATATATAGAAAGAAGCCTAAAATAATTTTATTTTGTACTTTTCTGTTTGTTTGTACAGGCTACTGTTTAGCTAATTCACAGCTGAACAGCAAACATGGTAGCCTTCAAAGTCTTGAATACTGAAAGTGGAATATGCAAGTAAGCGTGCATCTGATAATTTGTCACAAGCAAATCTCATGCTGAGGCGATCACTAAACTGCTTTTGACAGTCTGTGAAGCAATGTTGGGGTAGTACAAGTCAATATCAAAAGAAATTTGTTAATATGTACAAACTTATAATGGCTAAGCTTGTCATCTCAATACATTTGTACAGTTGTTGCATTTAATTAATATTGATACGACGCACTCCAATAAATCCACACAGCATTAACTCAAATGACAAAAGCTAATATTTTATTCATGTGGATTTGTATCTGGTCATTTGCAACAGATGGTGAGAATTAGTAGCAGCCCGGGAACTGAATTTAAAACATTCTGGAGCCAATCTGACTGCAGGGATTTCCATGTCAATGTTTTTATACTCTGACTAATCCAGTGAACAAATTAATTATCTGGGTTTCAGAGCAGACAGCTGTCATTGATGCAGTGGCATCAAAAATCAACACAAATATTTTTGTTGGAGGCACACCAGTCAAATGATTAACCAGTGCTTTTTCCTTCAGATGCAGAATATATGTCTAACATGTTCTAACTTATCTTGTATATTTTTGAATAGTTTTGAATATTCTTAAGGCAAAGGTAGCTAGACTCTTGTTAGGTGAGGAAATGGAAGGTTATTGGGGACGGATGGAGATGTGGAATTCAGCCCTAAAACAGCTCAGCCATGATCCTAGAAACTAGAAGAATGGGCAGGAAGGGCCGAAAGACCCAATTCTGTTGCTAATTTGTATGTATGCTCCTACCCTTTTTAAATTCATTGAAAATGTTGTTGTCTCTCCACATGGAGAAGGTGGTACTGAGCTGCCTTCTTGAAACATTGTAGTCCTTCAGGTGTGGGCAGACCCACAATGCTGTTAGGGAGAGAATTCCAGGGTTTTGACCCAACAACAATGAAAGAGCATCGCTATATTTCCAAGTCAGGATGGTGACCCGGAAAGGAACTTGAAGGGGATGGTGGTCCCATGAATTTGTTGTCCGAATCCTTCTAGATGGTCGAAGTTGGACTTTGGAAAGTTCTGCTGAAGGACATTGGTGAGTTGCTACACTGCTGCCACTGAGCATTGGTGGTGAATTGTGTGACTCTTAAAGTGGTGGATGTGGTGCCAATCGAACTGATTGTGTTTTCTGGAATGGCCTGGGGCTTCTCCATCATAAATGATTTTGATGAGAACATAGGAGGTATGGTTAGTCAGTTTGCAGATGGCATCAAAACTAGTAGTGTAGTGGACAGCAAAGAAGGTTACCTCAGAATACAACGGGATCTTGATCAGATGGGCCAATGGGCTGAGGAGTAGCAGATTAACTTAATTGAGATAACTGTGAGGTGCTGAATCTTGGAAATGCAAATCAGGGCAGGATTTATACATTTAATGATAAGGTCCTGGAGAGTGTTGCTGAACAAAGAGACCTTGGAGTGCAGGTTCATAGCTCCTTGAAAGTGGAGTCACAGGTAGATAGGATAGTGAAGAAGGCGTTTGGTATGTTTTCCTTTATTGGTGAGAGCATTGAGAATAGCAGTTGGAAGGTCATGTTGCGGCTGTACAGGACATTGGTTAGGCCAGTGTTGGAATTTTGTGTTCAATTCTGATCCCCCTCCTATAGGAAGGTGTTGTGAAACTTGAAAGGGTTTGGAAAAGATTTATAGGGATGTTGCCAGGTTGAAGGATTTGATCTGTAAGAAGGAGCTGACTAGGCTGGGGCTCTTTTCCCTGGAGCTGAGGGGTGACCTTATAGAGGTTAACAGCATGGATGGGGTGAATAGCCAAATTATTTTCCTGGCTTAGGAGTTTAAGGTGAGAGGGGAATGATTTAAATAGGACCTAAGCGGCAACTATTTCACACAGAGGATGGTGCAGGTATGGAATGAGCTGCCAAGGAATTGTTGGAAGCTGGTACAATTACAACATTTAAAAGGCATTTGGGTGTGTTTAAAGGGATATGGGCCAAATGCGAGCAAATAAGACTAGATTAATGAAGGCTATCTGGTCAGCATGGACAAGTTGGACTGAAGTTCCTGTTTCCGTTCTGTATACCTCTATGACTCTAAACTCAGTGGGCTCCCCTTACAACCAGCTCTGGCTAGCTCCTCCCGCGTGTCCTTCTAGCTACCTTTACTTAATTGTAATACCGTTGCATCTGATTCTGGCTTCTCCTGCTCGAACTATAGGGTGAATACGATCATAATATGGTCACTCACCCCAAGGGGTTCCTTCACCATAAGCTCCCTAATCAAGTCCGTCTCAAAACGTATCACCAAACCCAGAATTGCCTGTTGCCTAGTGGGCTATACCACAAGCTGCTCCAAAGCCCTATCTTGTAGACATGCCACAAATTCCTTTTCTTGAGATCAGCTACAACCTGATTTTCCCAATACACTTGTGATTATTGTAATAGTGTCTTTATTACATGCTTTCTCTATCTCCTGAGTTATTTTCTTCTCCACATCCTGACCAGTGCAGGCATGCTTGTGCATCACTGCCATCGGGGTCCATTACCTTAGGCAGTTCCTCAACTCTACTCAAACAGATCCCAAGCATTCTGACTCTGTATCACTTCTTGCTTTTGCTTTAATTTCATTTTTTACTATTAAGACAACTCCACCTCCTGTCAATCTGCCTGTCCTCTCAATAGGATGTGTGGCCTTGGATATTTCGTTCCCAGCCCTGATTCCTCTTGCCACCATATCTCTGTGATACTCACAACATCATACTTGCCAATTCCAATCTGTGCTACACCCCATTTACCTTGTTGCAGTTGTACAGGGTGCTGTAGAGGCCACCCCTGGAGTACTGTGTGCAGTTTTGGTCTCTTTATTTGAGAAAGGATGTATTGGCACTAGAGGGGGTGCAGAGAGATTCACGAGGTTGATTCTGGAGTTGAGGGGGGGTTGGCTTACAAGGAGAGACTGAGTAGACTGGGATTATATTCACTGAAATTCAGAAGAGCGACGGAGGGGTGGGGGTGGGGATCTTATAGAAACATATAAAATTATGAAGGGAATGGATAACATAGAAGTAAAGAGGATGTTTCCCCTGGCAGGTGAAACTAGGACAAGAGGGCATAGCCTCAAGATTAGAGGGAGCAGATTTAGGACTGAATTAAGAAGGAACTTCTTCACCTAGAGGATTATAAATCTATGGAATTTCTTGCCCAGGGAAGTAGTTAATGCTACTTCAGTAAACACTTGTAAAGCTGAGGAAGTTTTTTTTTGAAAAATAAAGAAATTAAGGGTTATAGTGAGAGTGATGGTGAGTGGAACTGAGTCCATGAAATGATCAGCCATGATCTTATTGAATGGCGGAGCAGGCTTGAAGAGCCAGACGGCCCTCTCCTGTTCCTCGTTTGTATGTTCTTGTTTCGTACACTGTGTACATTTAACTACACCATCCTCAGTCCTACAATGACTGTCCCCCTTCTCATGGTTGCCCCCTTATTTGCTGTACCTGATGTTAGATTCCTGATTTCCATCCTCTCTGTCCTATTACTTTCTGGAAACTTTAATAACCTCCGTCCCACTTTAATTTTTTTCATAACGTCCCATGCAACTGAACTCCCCCAACCCCCACCCCTACCCCACCATCTACACCCCATCCCCCATTTAGCTTTAAGCCCTTTCCACAGCCTGAGCGATACAATTCTCCAGGCCTCTGGTCCCAGTATGGTTCAGGTGGTGTCCATCCCACTGGAACAGCTCACTTCTTCCCCAATACTTGTACCAATATCCTCTGAATTTGAACCAGTTTTTCCCACACCAATCAATGAGCAACGCGTTTACCTCCTTAATTTTGTTGACCCTGTGCCAATTTGCTCGTGGTTCAGGTAGTAGTCCAGACATTATTACCTTTCTGGTTCAGCTTTCTAATGTAGGCCTAGCTGCTCATTTTCCCTCAGCAGAACCTCTTTCTACCTTACAAAAAAAACCTTTCAAACTGTGAGCCAAGAAAAAATAAGCAAATAGCACCTCTTCCCCACTGCACCAAATTCTCGCACTGCTTCCAAATAGAGCCTCTCTCAGGCTGTATCTCTCTCTGGGTATGATCTCCCCTTCCTGCCTGGTGAAGCTCACTGCTTGAGTTCGTGTTATCCCTTCTATTTTCAGCTGTCTGCCCACTGACTCCATTCTATGGATATGTTTCAGGCAAGTATTTCAGGAGTTCTCTGACAGAGTGATGGTTGGATAGGGGCTTCAGTGCGATGTCTTCCACAATCACCTGCCAACATTCATTCTTTAAAATTAGATTACTTACAGTGTGGAAACAGACCCTTCGGCCCAACAAGTCCACACCGACCCGCAACCCACCCATACCCCTACATTTTCCCCTTACCTAACACTACGGGCAATTTAGCATGGCCAGTTCACCTGACCCGCACATCTTTGGACTGTGGGAGGAAACCCACGCAGACACAGGGAGAACGTGCAAACTCCACACAGTCAGTCACCTGAGGCAGGAATTGAACCCAGGTCTACTGGTGCTGTGAGGCAGCAGTGCTAACCACTGTGCCACCGTGCTGGTCTCACCCAAGATTGAAGAGGCCAGCTGATGGATAAGATAATAGTGCTGGCAATGTTATACAGTCTTGGGTGGGGCTTTCTGTTCAGGGCTTTGAAAGGGGCAGATGTATCATCAATATCTCCCAATAGTTTTTGTAACAATGCCTAACTCGCAATGTAATTTGTACTTAACTGTTATCAGGTACAACCACCTCATTGGTGGTTGTTCCCCTGAAAACCAAACAGACACTTAGGCTCAGTTGAGGAAACAGGATTGGTGGCAGAATCTTTTGACCAACAGAGATCACATCGTTGTTCCCTATGGACATGGTAAATGTATGCCAATGGCAAGTTAAAGTAATTTGTTAAAGCATATTGAGATCTGGTCCTTTTAACTAATCTCTCGCAGTTTACTGTATTTATGGTGACCTTCAGTGTTATTTCAGTACCTGAGCTGTGCCAAATCCTGTTCAACTCAAGGCTTGCTGAGCTACATTAGTTTCAATTTCAGACTTTTAAGTGCTGGGATTTTCTCCTTCAGCCACTTCCCTTTCTCTGTCTCTCTCCTTTAAAGTTAAAAACCACACAACGCCAGTTTATAGTCCAACGGGCCAGTGACTAGCTACCTGACAAAGGAGCTGTACTCCAAAAGCTTGTATTTCCAAATAAACCTGTTGGACTATAACCTGGTGTTGTGTGATTTTTAATTTTGTCCACCCCAGTCCAACACTGGCATGTCCTCATCTCTCCTTTAAGTACTTCCTTAAACCTATTTCTTTGCCTCATCTCATTATGTGCTTCAGTGTAAAGTGGTGTCTAATAATGCTCCTGTAAATCCCAGGGGTACGATTAGCTATGTTAAAGGGCCGATAAGGATGCCAAGTTGTTGTTGTATAACAGGCCCTGACAGCTTTTATCAGGGATTCAAGCTCAATTCATAATAAAGAGATAAGCAAGTCAATGACTGAATTAAACAGCAGCATAGTGCGACTTGAATAATCACATACCACAGCAGCCCCAAACACTCCGGATTTGGAATTTGAAACAATGAATATTTTAGTACATACACCATTAATCTGACAGTACTCCAGAGACAGGAAGAGCCAGTGAATTATAGCATTTACGCATTTCCTGCTTTTATTTAATCGTGCATGTTTCAAACATTACAACAACTGTATGTTATGAATGAGAATGAATTACATTCACCAACACTCTGTTCTTATTTTGAGAAGCTGCAACAAATGCATAGCAGGAGATATCTTATTTTGGTCTTTCATTGTGTGGCTTATGAAGGAGAAGCTGTTGTCACAGCTTTTCAGGGAAGCGTCTTAACTGAGGTTTGGATAAGGCTAGCCTGTCTGCAGTTCACTTGCAGACACCTCCTCCTACTGCCCCCTTGACCATGACCCCACCTTCCACCACCAAACCATCATCTCCCAGACCATCCATAACCTCATCACCTCAGGGGATCTCTCATCCACAGCCTCCAACCTCGTAGTCCCACAACCCCACACCGCCCGTTTCTACCTCCTGCCCAAAATCCACAAACCTGACTGCCCTGGCCGACTCATTGTCTCAGTCTGCTCCTGCCCCACCGAACTCATCTCTGCATACCTCAACACTGTCTTGATCCCCTTAGTCCAAGAACTCCCCACCTACATTCTGGACACCACCCATGCCCTCCACCTCCTCCATGATTTTCGCTTCCCCGGTCCCCAACGCCTTATCTTCACGATGGACATCCAGTCCCTATACACCTCCATCCCCCATCATGAAGGACTCAAAGCCCTCCGTTTCTTCCTCTCCCATCGACCCAACCAGTGCCCTTCCACTGACACCCTCCTTCGACTGACTGAACTGGTCCTCATTCTTATCAACTCCTTCTTCCAATCCTCCCACTTCCTCCAAACCAAAGGAGTAACCATGGGCACCTGCATGGGCCCCAGCTATGCCTGCCTCTTGGTCGGATATGTGGAACAGTTCATCTTCCGCAGCTACACTGGCACCATCCCCCAACATTTCCTCCGCTACATCGATGATTGTATTGGCACTACCTCATGCTCCCACAATGAGGTTGAACAGTTCATCCACTTTACTAACACCTTCCACCCTGACCTCAAATTTACCTGGACCGTCTCAGATTCCTCCCTGCCCTTCCTAGACCTCACCATTTCTATCTCAGGCGACCAAATCAACACAGACATTTACTACAAACTGACCGACTCCCACAGCTACCTAGATTACACCTACTCCCACCCTGTCCCCTGTAAAAACACCATCCCATATTCCCAATTCCTTCGCCTCCACCACATCTGCTCCCAGGAGGACCAATTCCACTACCAAACAGCCCAGATGGCCTCCTTCTTCAAAGACTGCAATTTCCCCTCCGATGTGGTTGATGATACTCTCCACCACATATCCTCCACTTCTCGCACCTCCGCCCTTGAACCCCGCCGCTCCAATCACCACCAGGACAGAACCCTGGTCCTCACTTTACACCCCACCAATCTCCAGATACATCGTATCATCGTCCGTCATTTCCACCACCTCCAAACAGACCCCACCACCAGGGATATATTTCACTCCCCACTCCTATCAGCGTTCCAGAGAGACGACTCCCTCCGCGACTCCCTCTTCAGGTCCACACCCACCACCAACCAACTTCCACTCCTGGCACCTTCCCCTGCAACCGCAAGAAACGCAAAACTTGCACCCACACCTTCCCCTTCACCTCCCTCCAAGGCCACAATGGATCCTTCCATATCCACCACAAATTCACCTGCACCTCCACACACATAATTTACTGTATCCGCTGCACCCAATGTGGTCTCCTCTACATTGGGGAGACCGGCCGCCTACATGCGGAACGTTTCAGGGAACACCTCTGGGACACCAGCACCAACCAACCCAACCTCCCCATGACTGAACACTTTAATTCCCTCTCCCACTCCTCCAAGGATATGCAGGTCCTTGGCCTTCTCCATCACCAGACCTTGGCCACATGATGCCTGGAGGAAGATCGCCTCATCTTCCACCTAGGAAACCTCCAGCCACAAGGGATGAATGTAGACTTCTCCAGCTTCCTCATTTCCCCTCCCCCCACCGTATCTCAGTCCCAATCCCTGGATTCAGCACCGCCCTCTTGACCTGCAATCTTCCTCCCGACCTCTCCCCCCCACCCCCTCTCCGGCCTATCACCCTCACCCTCACCTCCTTCCACCTATCGTATTCCCAGCACCCCTCTCCCAAACACCATCCCCCCTACCTTTTATGTCTGCCCGCTTGGCACACCAGCCTCATTCCTGAAGAATGGCTTATGCTCGAAACGTCAATTCTCCTGCTCCTCGGATGCTGGCTGACCTGCTGCGCTTTTCCAGCACCACACTTTTCAACTCTGGTCTCCAGCAGCTGCAGTCCTCACTTTCTCCTGCGGTTCACTCTGTCAAGTCTCAAAGTCTGTAACCAAAAGCGCCAAAGAAGTGATCAAACACCCCATTCAGGCCTTCAGGTCAATGGACTGAAACTAAAAACTGAAACAATCACAGCATGTCCCTCTCTGCCCTAGCACTCCAAACACATGGTCATTGCAGTTCTGAGGAAGGGTCACTGGACCCGAAACATTAACTCTCCACAGATACTGCCAGACTTGCAGAGCTTTTCCAGCAATTTCTGTTTTTGTTTGCCATTGCAAGGCTTGTAGCTGAGACAAAATTTTAACTGGACCACAAACATTTCCAATCTACTTTTTCTTAATCAACCTGTTCGGAAAAGTTATTACATACCTGTGGAACAGGTGGGACTTGAACCTGGGCTTCTTGGCCCAGAGGTAGCAACACTACCACTGCACCACAATAATGTTGGCTTGGATCAACTCAAGGTTTAAAACAAAACTATCTTTGCAATAAGTTATTTTTTTAAAAAGAAAGCTCAAAAACCTAATGTGATTTTAACCAAAGGAATTTAAACCTAAAATGGAATAAAATTCATTCTTAATATGAGTTGGCAATATAGCCAGAAATGGACAGAATTGGGGTCCTTAACACAGTAAAGCGTTAGAGAGAGTTTGTTCAATTTGAGTTGTAGTTTAATCCCAGTTTGATGTGTTGCTGTAGTATACAGGGTTGAAGCAGACTGTGTGAGATACCAATGAGCTGCAGTACAGTTCACTGCAGAAAGTGATCAATGTCGCATGATCTTCTGTCTCTTACAGCCATGAGGCAAGATGGAAGTCATGATAAGGTGTTTGTTAAAAAGAGTTAATGTTTGTATTACTTCAGCAGAGTCTGCAAACATTCTTTAGCAGCACACTAAAACCAAAGTTTTAATAGCCACCTGGCCAAAGTATCTAACCTGCTTTCAAAGTCGAATGTGTGGGTACAATACTGAAGACTGATGCCCACTGAATGGAAGGACATCACAGATAGATAAAAGTCTTCTAAATACTTGGTCCGATCAGCCTGTGGGCATGAATCCAAGTGAATGAGGCAAGTTTCAAACTGTTGAGTGAGAGTATCTGGTAGCTTTGATGTAAAGTAAAATGTTGAACTGTTGACTCAGGTGACCTCTGAACTCTGAAATTCTGACCCATGAAACCGAAGCAACTCAACTCATCAACCAAGCATTTACCAAGCAATAACTCAATGCTAACTAGAGAGAAATTCACTAAGTGACATGTGAAAAATATAAAGAATAGAGTGTGAGGATCCTGAAATTGAGACAGACCTCACCACAGGCCGTCATGAAATCCTGCTACAAATATTCTGTAGCCCACATCCCTCAGGTTCCACCCATGGAGTTTATTTTAATTCAATCTCAGGGTGTGGTGGGGATGCATGTCACTGGCTAGAATGGCATTTATTAACCATTCCTGTTTGGCCAATCTGACTGAGTGATTTAACGAGCCCTTTCAGAGGATAGTTATGAATCAAACACATTGGGATTGAAAGTGACAAATGGAGAGTGTCGTCTGAAGCGCTGCTCTTCCTGACACTGATTGACCTGCATTGCAGCTCCAGAACATTAAGGTTTTAGTGTCATTTCATTGGTATTGTGACGAAGTCGAAAGCATGTATGTTCATTTTGAAATAGAAAGTATTTTCTGAATATTGGAGTAAACTATTTTGTAAGCTCAGCTGCATGAATGGAAAGACTGCGGGACAGGCTCCCCAAAATAGATACATGCAGCAACTGGTTGTTTAAAAGATACCTGAGTTTTGGTTGCTGTTTTGACACCAATTCAAATTTAACCGATTAGTTTAAATTATGCCCAGTTACCAAAATCCAATAGAGTTTGGATTTACTGTTTTGACACCATCGGACCAAAGACAGGGAATGATGGTGGGGGGGGGGGGGGGTATAAAACTAGGGAATGTTGAAAACTTGGTCAGAGAGCAACTGGCACTGATCAGTCAAGCAACTGCTGTGGAGCCAGAGAGCTAACTGTTCATCTAACATCATGTTCTCAGAGAAATTAGAAGATATTCTCGATGAAAAGGTACCTTTTCCTGTAAGAGCAATAAAAAATAAGAAGATGACCTAGGGAGATCAGCAGACGGAAGATTGAAGACAGTGGAGAAGACAGAGACTATCTGGGCTAGAGATTAAGTTAATGTAATGTTTAATAAGTGTGTTATTGGAACAACATGTTAATAAGATTGTGTTCAGTTCGGGGGAATATTGTTCATTTTATTAATAGTTTAGTTTAGTGTTCTGTTAGAAAAATAAGTTGTTATTTTCTTTAAATAGTGGAAATTAGGAGTTCTCTTTCACTCCCTCACAATTCTAATGATTATGAGGCAAAGCGAGCTTTTCTGGGTGTGTGAATTTAATTAACAGAGAGGTTCAACCTCTGCGTCATATCAGTATTAACCGTCGCTCTCCAGTCGAAGCATCAGTGTTTATAGCAAAAGATAAAAGACGTTGTGATATAAGTCCGTGTGTGTGAACAAATGCGAGCTTTTTATACGTGTCCAAGTGAAATCAGCTGCAAACAGTATTTGGCTGAACTGCGATGCAGTCTATAGCTGAATGGTTCAATGGTTCCTCCTAACCAGTGGCGCATCTAGATATTTAACTGTGAATATTAAGAAACACATCTACAAATAGCAATCAAAATTTCAAATGAATGTACACAGAAAGGAGAGGGGATGGATACCTTGAGTTCAGTTACAAATCAGATGTTGAAATGGGGAGAATGTAATTCGTTTCTAGAAGGATAAATGTAAGTTGGGCTGAATAATCATCCTTACCCATCACTATTTTGAGAGGACAGAGAAGATATTTGACAAAGGATTTAAAAAATGAATCAGCTTTCCTCTGTAGGGTTAAGGTGACCCATATCAAGCCAATCTGAAGGCAGCCTGGTCAGTTTTATACTTTCCCAAGAAATCAGTGGGTTGAGACAGCTGATTTTGTAATCAGACACCTTGAGCCAAGCATTTCTGACTGAAAAAGAAAGAGCAGTTTCTTAAAGATTGGGAAGCGTTTGAAACAGATGATTCAAACTATTACTAATGTTTCATTCTTGAATAACATCCAAGGATTTTGTTCGGAAATTGTGGGAGTTTTCCTGAAATGTTTAGCAAAAGTGCATTCTGTACTTGCTTGTCTGTGTTTTGTCTCCTTTAGACATTGCATTGCATCCAAAGTATGTTTCACAAAGTTCAGCTGTTCCAGTTCTATAGTCTTGGGTATAAAAGGTAAAAAGTAATCATTATTGTCCATTTAACGATGCATAGCTTTCATAGACAAAATTAAGACTGAAGTTTTATCCATTTACTTCATAATATTTAATGCAATGATCATGATATTTTGTTTGGTGAAGATGCTTTTGAGAAAAAATACAACCTTTAATTTCTCTCATTTTGATATTCATCATTGCAGTAATATCTCGCGTGTGCACACATGGATGGGAGAGAACGTAAATTTTAAAGGACATCATTGGTACCTTTTTATAAAATATGAATAGAAAGGTGAGTGAACACCTGAACAAAAAACTTATGAAATGTTTTTTAACTGAATTAACTGTGTGATGATGCTGCTCCTTTAACAAGGTTTTGTTGTCCTTGGTTTGTTTCAGAGAAGTCATAGACAGAGGGAGGTCTAGGTTCGAAGGGTTTTAGGGCCAACTTGATTATAGCTAACAGATACTGTCTCAGGAAAGGCTTTCAAGTTTGAAAAATACACTTCTACAATGCAAGGGGTGGGTGGGCCAGTTCTCCCAGCTCAACTTTTCTCTGGTTTGGTTTAGTTTTAGCAAGCTGCTAGACCCAAAGAAGCAGGTCCATCCTGATCCTCCCTCTCTGACATCCCTCCTCTAAGAGCCTGTGTTTGATTTTATCTTTTGTGCCAAGGGGTGTTTATGGGCATTGTTGCAAGAAGTTGGAACAGCATCATTAAGTTGGGATACTCTGTTGGGGTTTCGGACAGGTTAAGTTCATAGAATCCCTACAGTGTGGAAACAGGCCATTTGGCCCAACAAGGCCACAGCAACCCTCTGAGCAGTAACTCACCCAGACCTGCTCCCCTACCCTATCAATCTACATTTACCCCTGACTAATGCGTCTAATGTACACTTGCCTGAACACTATTGGCAATTTAACATGACCAATTCACCTAACCTGCGCATCTTTGAATAATGGGAGGAAACCAGAGCACCCAGATGAAACACACACAAACAGGGGGAGAATGTGCAAACTTCACACAGACAGTCGCCAGAGGCTGGAATCAAACCAGGGTCTCTGGCGCTGGGAGCCAGCAATGCTAATCTTTGAACCACCGTGCTGCCCTATTGTGTGGGGTTATTCTGTGTTCTGTTTTCTTTTATTTGTGTTCCATTCGGTAATTTTGCAAATAAATTCTGCTTTATTTAAAACTAAGTGGATTGGCCAGCTGTATCTCTCCTGTTATATCTATGCCACACCTGCTTAAAACAACAAGCAAAGTTCGGTCTGGGCTACTTTCTTAAGATGTTTTGAGGGGGTGTGGGCTGGTCCATAACAACTAAAAGTAAGGTCCTGTGGATTCTGGAAATCTGAAATAAAAATGGTAAGTGTTGGAGAAATTGCACAGGTCTGGCAAAATAAAAGCATCTAGGAGAAAGTGAGGACTGCAGATGCTGGAGATCAGAGCTGAAAATGTGTTGCTGGAAAAGCGCAGCAGGTAGGCAACATCAAAGGAGCAGGAGAATCGACGTTTCGGGCATAAGCCCATTCCTGAAGAAGGGCTTATGCCTGAAATGTCGATTCTCCTGCTCCTTTGATGCTGCCTGACCTGCTGCGTTTTTCCAGCAACACATTTTTCAGCTCAAAATAAAAGCATAACAACATCACACATTGGCAGCACTCCTGCATCAAAGGGCAGCACGGTGGTTCAGTGGTTAGCCTGCTGCCTCACAGCGCCAGGGCCCCAGGTTCAATTCCAGCCTTGGGTGACTGACTGTGTGGAGTTTGCACGTTCTCCCCGTGTCTGCATGGGTTTCCTCCGGGTGCTCTGGTTTCCTCCCACAGTCCAAAGACAGGTGAATTGGCCATACTTAATTGCCCACAAACTTCTGGGATGTATAGGTTAGGTGCATTAGTTGGGGGTAAATGTAGAGGAATGGGTTTAGGTGGGATACTCTTCAGTGGACTTGTTAGGCCAAAGGGCCTGTTTCCACACTGTAGGAACTCCTCCGGGTGCTCTGGTTTCCTCCCACAGTCCAAAGATGTACAGGTCAGGTGAATTGGCTACGCTAAATTGCCCATAGTGTTAGGTGCATTAGTCAGAGGTAAATGGGTCTGGGTGGGTTACTCTTCGGAGGGTCGGTGTGGACTTGTTGGGCCGAAGGGCCTGTTTCCACACTGTAGGGAATTCAATTCAATTTAATTTAATAATATCAAAAAAGGAGCAGGAGTAGGCCATTTGGCCCTTTGAGCTGCTCTACCATTCAATATGATCATGGCTGGTCATCCAATTCAATAGCTTGTTCCTGCTTTACCCCCGTTACCTTTGATCCCTTTCCTTCTCCAACTCCCTCTTGAAATTATAGAATGTTTTGCTCTGTCTGCTTTTGTGTAAGAAAGAATTCCAGAGACTCACCACTCTCTGGGTGAAGAAATTTCTCCTCATCCCAGTCCGAAATGGTTTATGCTGTATTCTTCGGCTGGTTCTGAACTTCCTGCACCCTGGGGACAACCTTTCGGCATCTACCCTACCCAGTCCTGAAGAGAGAGAAAGTTAACATCTCACATTCGATATGACTTCTTCTGCACCTTGAGTTAACGGTTCTGCTTCTGACCCCGTGGCATTCTGGGGGCAGCCTTTTTAGCTTACTGCCAAGAGCTCATCCAAGTGTCAGCGGCTGAACTAGATATTTCACAACTTTGGTGTTCCATTTGATCCGCAGATGCCTTTCAAACCACACATCCATACCACCTATAAGATCTAAGACATATAAAGCCATCTGCTTCCATTTCTATAGATTATCTACTGCTGAAACCCTCGACCACGCCTTTATTGACGTGATTAAAAGGTGCATTTATTTTTAATTCCCCCTTGGGACGTGGATGTTGCTAGCTGGGCCAGTATTTATTGCCCATCCCTAGTTGCCCTTGAGAAGGTGAGGGTGAGCTACCTTCTGGAACCGTTGAAGAAACCATCAAGAGGCTGGCAGATTTTCTCCCCTGAAGGACTTCAATGAACAGACTGGCTTTTCCCAAAAGTCTGCTATGGTTCCATAGCCATCATTACATTCAGGCACTGGATACTGCAAAGGCTATGGGCCCTTATAACATTCCGGCAATAGTACTGAAGACGTGTGCTCCAGAACATGCTGCTCCCCCAGCTAAGCTCTTCCAGTACACTGACAACACTGGCATCTACCCAACAATGTGGAAAACTGTCCAGGTACGTCTGTAGACAAAAAGCAGGACAAATTCAACCCAGTCAATTGCCACTCCAACAGCCTACTCTCAATCACCATGTGGTGTCATCCACAGTGCTATCAAGCAGTTCAGTGGCACCCAGTTTGAGTTCCACCAGGGCCTCTCAGCTCCTGACCTCATTACAGCTTTGGTTCAAACATGGACAAAAGAGCTGAATTCCAGAGGGGAGGCGAGAGTGACAGCCCTTGACATCAAAGCCACATTTGACCAAGTGTGGCATCAAGGAGTCCTAGCAAAACAGGAATCAGTGGGTGTCAGGAGAAACTCTGCACTGGTTGGACCTATACTTGGCACCAAGAAATATAGTTGTTAATGGAGATCAATCATCTCAGCTCCAGGACATTTCTGCAGGAGTTCCTCAGGTAGTGCCCGAGGCCCAACTATCTTCAGCTGCTTCATCAATGACCCTCCCTCCGTCATTAGGTCAGAAGTGGGGATGTTCACCAATGATTGCACAGTGTTCAGCGCCATTCATGACTCTTAGATAAAGGAATGGATAATATTCAAATACAACAAGGTGTGAACACTACCCAGGCTTGGGAGGAAACTGGCGGGCATAGGTTTAGGGTGAGAGGGGAAAGATTTAAAAGGGACCAAAAGGGCAACTTTTTCACACAGAGGATGGTGTGTGTATGGACTGAGCTGCCAGAGGAAGTGGTGGAGGCTGGTACAGTTGTAACATTTAAATGGCATCTGGATGGGTATATGAATAGGAAGGGTTTAGAGGAATATGGGCCTAATGCTGGCAAATGAGATTAGATTTAGTTAGGTTATCTGCTCAGCATGGATGAGTTGGACTGAAGGGTCTATTTCAATGCTGCACATCTCTATTAGTCAATGATTTATGACTCACACAATGCCAGACAATGACCATCTCCAAAAAGAGACAATGTAACCACTGCCCCTTGATATTCTATGGTGTTATATTACTGAATTCAACCCTCTCACCCTACTTTCCATCAAATCTTGGATGTTCCCATTGACCAGAGACTCAACTGCTATTACCACACATCCACAGTAGTTACAGGAGCAGGTCAGAAGCTAGGAATACAGCAGCAAGTAACTCACCTCCTGATTTCCCTAAAGCCCATCTGTCAATTACAATCAACAAGGTAAAAGTTTAATAGAATATTCTCCATTGCAGCTTGAACAGCAGCAAGAAGCTTTACACCATTCAGGATAATACATCCACTTGGTTAATCCACAGACATTCACCACCCTCCCCTCCACCGCCACCGATGCTCGGTTGCAGCAACACACGCTATCTACAAGATGTACTGCAGAAATTCATTGAAGGTCCTTAGACAACACCTTCCAAATCCATAACTACTTCCATTTAGAAGGACAAGGGCAGCAGATGCATGGGAACATCACCATTCATGCCATCCTGACTTGAAAATACAATGTCATTCCTACACTGTCACTGGGTCAAAATCCTGGAATTCCCTCCCTCAGGGCATTGTAGATTTACTACAGCACATGGACTGCAGCGGTTCAAGAAGGCAGCTTCACCATCACTTTCTCAAGGGCAACTCGGGATGGGCAGTAAGCACTGGCCCAGTCAGTGACACCTACATCGCACAAGAGAATAAAAAAAAAGATTGAAAAAGATTTCTAAACTCTTCTAATTCTGTTCATGGAAGCATCCTCAATTTTAAATTCTCTATTGCTAATGACCATTCCTTCAGATTTTTAGCTCCAACTTCTAGAATGGCTTTCTCGCCTCTTTCCCACTTCCGAACTTGCTTTCCTCCTTTAAGGCACGCCTTAAAAACTAGCTCTTTTCTCAAAGTGAAGATTATCTGCTGTAACTTTTCTTACGTGGCTCAGTGCCTTATTCAGAGTCCTTCTGGGAAGTACCTGAGAGCACTTGCTGAGAACTGTACAGTGCTGTTAGGTATAAGTTGCTGTTCTCATGCTGTGGATGTGTAAACGGTAAATGTTCAGATTCAGAACCGATCAGGTACCAATGTTCCAGCGAAGAGGATAAATAGGGTGGTCAGTAGGACTTTAAACTTCTGAGTTGGGCGGAAGGGAAAGCGAAAGCGACAGGGAGTATGGAGTTAAATGGAAAGATAAGCAACAGGATAGCGTATGTGCAGGCGGATTTAAACTCGAGGCAGACTGGGAATGCAGCAAAAAGGAAGGATAACTTAGGACATCTTATGACTTCCAATATCTCTAATGATAAAGTTAGCATTAAGGCACTTTACCTGAATACTCGTAGCATTCGTAACAAAGCAGATGAACTAATGGCACAGATCATAGTGAATGATTATGATGTGGTAGGCATCACAGAGACTTGGTTACAGGGGGGTCAGGACTGGCAGTTAAACCTCCAAGGATTTTCAAATTATCGAAAAGACAGGGAGGTGGGCAGAGGGGGTGGGTTGCCTTGTTAGTTAAGAAAAAAATTAAATCTATGGCACTGAATGACATAGCAACGGATGATGTGGAGTCTGTGTGGGTGGAATTGAGGAACCACAAAGGCAAAAAAACCATAATGGGAGTTATGTACAGACCTCCTAACAGTGGTCAGGACCAGGGGAGCAACATGTACCGGGAAATAGAGAAGACATGTCAGAAAGGCAAGGCCACGGTGATCATGGGAGACTTCAATATGCAGTTGGACTGGGTAAATAATGTTGCCAGTGGATCCAAAGAAAGGGAATTCATGGAATGCTTACAGGATGGTTTTTTGGAACAGCTTGTCATGGAGCCCACAAGGGAGCAGGCTATTCTGGACCTAGTGCTATGTAATGAACCAGACTTTATAAAAGATCTTAAAGTAAGGGAACCCTTAGGAAGCAGCGATCATAATATGGTAGAGTTCAGTCTGCAGTTTGAAAGAGAGAAGGCAAAATCGGATGTAACGTTGTTACAGTTAAATAAAGGTAATTATGAGGGCATGAGAGAGGAACTGACAAAAATAGTCTGGAAGCAGAGCCTAGTGGGGAAGACAGTAGAGCAAAAATGGCAGGGGTTTGTGGGTATAATTGAGGACACTGTACAGAGGTTCATCCCCAAGAAAAGAAAGATTATCCGGGGAGGGATTAGACAGTCATGGCTGACAAAGGAAGTCAGGAAATGTATTAAAGAAAAAGAGAGATCCTATAAAGTGGCCAAGAGCAGTGGGAAATCAGAAGATTGGGAAGGCTACAAAAACAAACAGAGGATAACAAAGAGACAAATAAGAAAGGAGAGGATCAAATATGAAGGTAAGCTAGCCAGTAATATTAGAAATAATAGTAAAAGTTTCTTTCAATACATAAGAAACAAACGACAGGCAAAAGTAGACACTGGGCCACTTCAAACTGAACCAGGAAGCCTAGTGATGGGAGATAAGGAAATAGCAGGAGAACTTAACAAGTACTTAGTGACAGTCTTCACAGTGGAAGACATCAGTAATATCCCAACAATTAAATGTAGTCGGGGGCTGAGTTGAGTATGGTTGCCATTACAAAAGAGAAAGTGCTAGAAAAGCTAAGAGGTCTTAAAATTGATAAATCTCCTGGCCCCGATGGGATACATCCTAGAGTTCTGAGAGAGGTAGCTGAGGAAGTAGCAGAGGCATTGGTTGAGAGCTTTCAAAAGTCACTGGAGTCAGGGAAAGTCCCGGATGATTGGAAGATCGCTGTTGTAACCCCCTTGTTCAAGAAAGGATCAAGACAAAAGATGGAAAATTATAGGCCAATTAGCCTAACCTCGGTTGTTGGTAAAATTCTAGAATCCATCATTAAGGATGAGGTTTCTAAATTCTAGGAAGAGCAGGGTCTGATTAGAACAAGTCAACATGGATTTAGTAAGGGGAGGTTGTGTCTGACAAACCTGTTGGAATTCTTTGAAGAGGTGACATGTAGGTTAGACCAGGGAAACGCAGTGGATGTGATCTATCTAGACTTCCAAAAGGCCTTTGATAAGGTGCCACACGGGAGGCTGCTGAGCAAGGTGAGGGCCCATGGTGTTCAAGGTGAGCTACTGGTATGGATTGAGGATTGGCTGTCTGACAGAAGGCAGAGAGTTGGGATAAAAGGTTCTTTTTCGGAATGGCAGCTGGTGACGAGCGGTGTCCCGCAGGGTTCAGTGTTGGGGCCACAGCTGTTCGCATTATATATTAATGATTTGGATGAGGGGACTGGGGGCAATCTAGCAAGGTTTACCGATGATATGAAGTTAGGTGGACAGGCAGGTAGTACTGAGGAAGTGGGGAGCCTGCAGAAGGTTCTAGACAGTTTGGGAGAGTGGTCCAGGAAATGGCTGATGGAATTCAACGTGAGCAAATGCGAGGTCTTGCACTTTGGAAAAAAGAATAAAAGCATAAACTACTTTCTAAATGGTGAGAAAATTCGTCAAGCCAAAGTACAAAGGGATCTGGGAGTGCTAGTCGAGGATTCTCTAAAGGTAAACATGCAGGTTGAGTCCGTGATTAAGAAAGCGAATGCAATGTTGTCATTTATCTCAAGAGGGTTGGAATATAAAAGCACCGTTGTGCTACTGAGACTTTATAAAGTTCTGGTTAGGCCCCATTTGGAGTACCGTGTCCAGTTTTGGTCCCCACACCTCAGGAAGGACATACTGGCACTGGAGCGTGTCCAGCTGAGATTCACACGGATGATCCCTGGAATGGTAGGTCTAACATACGAGGAGCAGCTGAGGATTCTGGGATTGTATTCATTGGAGTTTAGAAGATTAAAGGGAGATTTAATAGAAACTTACAAGATAATACATGGCTTGGAAAGGGTGGACACTAGGAAACTGTTTCCGTTAGGCAAGGAGACTAGGACCTGTGGACACTGCCTTAGAATTAGAGGGGGTCAATTCAGAACAGAAATGCGGAGACATTTCTTCAGCCAGAGAGTGGTGGGCCTGTGGAATTCATTGCCGCAGAGTGCAGTGGAGGCCGGGACGCTAAATGTCTTCAAGGTAGATATTGATAAATTCTTGATGTCACAAGGAATTAAGGGCTACAGGGAGAATGCTGGTAAATGGAGTTGAAATGCCCATCAGCCATGATTGAATGGCGGAGTGGACTCGATGGGCTGAATGGCCTTACTTCCACTCCTATGTCTTATGGTCTTATGGTCTCATTCTGTACAGGAAGGCAAAGGCCTCTACATCATTATAAAATATCAAAGCTCTTTCTCATAATGGGGCGATCATTCTATAGTCTGACTTTGATTGTCCAACCCTGAAAACATGGGTCTGGCCCTTTATCATTAACCACGGCATGTAACAGATTGCTATAACAGAACAAGCTCAATTATCCAAACGATGGAGAGTATTTTGTTCGGATAATCAAATGTTCGGATAATCGAGTTTTTGGATAAATGATCTGATGGCCACAGGGAGCAGCCCAAGCATGGGGACCTTGTTACCTTGTTTGGATAAACTGAAATTCGGATAATTGATATTCAGATAACCGAGGTTATACTGTAGTTGGCTAAAAAAGACAGTTTTTTTTATTTTTGTGGCATTTAAAATCATGGAAATTGTAAGATGAGAAACCTGAAATGAGAAAGTACTATTTTAAACCCAATGTTTTAAAGAACTGCTGCATGTTTTGAAAAATAATTGATGTGTAACTTGTCGCAAACATTGTGCAAACAGCTATTTGATGAAGCAATAGTTGGAATGGTTCGGTATTCGGTATTCAGTGAGAGAGCTGAATGGCAACAAAATGTAGATTGGTCTATGGGCTAGTGACCACTCATTGATGACAAAAGCCTTTTGCCTGGCAACAGTCATGTGATTGGTTCTCAGGTAACTGAACAGCTTGGGACTGGGAACAAGATGCAGAAAGAGGTAATTCAATCTCGGTCAGCTCAGGAGCTAGCTCTCAGCAGTCAGACCCACTTTAAAGCTGAATAAAGCCAGTTCATCTTTCCTTCAGCAGTTGGTGCAAGCTGTCAACTTTTATTAGTGAACCAGCCACCCTGCGACTCTTGCAAACCAGTGCAAGCATCTGAAGAAAGATGACTGAAAAGCAACATTCTGACCAGCATAAGGATCATTGGGATCATCTCAGCAACTTGTGAACCTCCTTACTAGCCAGCCTCTGCCCCTAAAATATTTTTCTTTGTGTGTCCAAAAGGGGAGTTTATAAGGGAGTTCAAGTTTTAATTTGTAAAATTAATTTGCAGACTGTTTATAACTATTCACCTCTACCTGGAGTCTAATTTCTTGAAATAAATTATAGTCCTTGTTAATTATGGAATCTCGCCTATGCTTTCTGTCAGCCTACAAATCAGTTATGTTAGGGAATTTTGTGTTTAAAATCTTTAACTTTTGTGATCCCTCAGGCAATAGTAGGGCTCAGTTTCCAGTGTGCTATCTGAGCAGTCATGACACCTGTGAGGCCACTTCAGACAATAGAGTTATCCGTATGGACTGGGATTGGAGCCTATCATCAAGCAGGTGGCATTTGGATAGCAGCTCCCCTTCCTTAAGGGACACTAACCAAGAAGGAGAGTTCCTCCAGCAATCTGATCTCACAATAGTGTTTCCCCTTCAAAAAGTATTGGCTGGAAAGCACTTTGGGACTTCCTCAGGTTTTGGGCGAAGTGGACTCGATGGGCCGAATGGCCTTACTTCCACTCCTATGTCTTATGGTCTTATGAAAGGTGCTAGAAAAATGCAAGTTATTTTTTGGTATGACAGCCTTAATGCCACCTTTACTCATGGCAGTTCTTTTTGATAATTTCCAGATGTTTAAACTAGTGGAATTTAAGAAATGGTAGCCTCCAAATTTATTCCACAGATGACATTTACAAACAATGGAAAGTTCCTCATTTATCTAATTTGGAACTTGTCCTCAGTTGCAAGAAGCTAACAACTTAACTCCTGCTCCATGACCATTAGCTACACAAACTACAGGAACACGAGATCAAAAGACATAGGAGTAGAAGCTGGCCATTCAGCCCATCAAATCATTCAATGAGATTGTGACTGAACTGATAATTGTCAACTCTACTTTCCTGACTTTCCCCCATAACCCTTGATTCTCTTATTGATTAGAAATCAGTCGATCTTAACTTCAATATACTTAATGAGCCAGTCTCAACAGCCTTCTGCAGTAAAGAATTGCACAGAGTCACTATCTTCTGAGAGAAGAAATTCCTTCTCATCTCTGCCATAAATAGGTGAGTCTTTTCTCTGAGATTACACCCCCGGTCCCTCCCATGAGTGGAAACAACCCCGCCACATCTACCCAGTCAAGCCCCTTCAGAATCTTGTATGTTTCAATAAGGTCTCCTCTCATTCTTCAAACTTACAATGAGTACAAGCCCAACCAACTCAATATCTCCAACTTCATTCTCTAAATGCTTCCCTCGTTGGAATTACTTTTTGGATTAAACACATTTTAAACTAATCTAGCATTTTCACACAGACTGAAGTCCACATGCATGTCATATATCAGCCAGCTCACCACTATTTTCTCAAGGACGTGTTGGGGACAGTGATCAATTTTGACCAAACCAGTAATACCCACATCTGTGAAGAAGTAAAAACAACATCTCAACATTTGTCCATTTATACAGGTTGAGGCTGGACAATACTCAAAGATGGATACCTAAATGAATTGCCTCTATATACTATGCAAATCAAATCATCTTACCTACAAATTTTCGAACAACAATGGGGAGGAACTTTGAAGCTTTCATTATGAAATGTTCAAATTACACATCTGCATGTTAGACAGCAAACAATGATGGCACAGTGCTCTGTACAGAAATGCAATGATCGCAGATAATGACTGGAATTAATAATTTGTCTGAGATAATTATCAACAACATTTCTGTGTCGAACCCTGAGGGATTTTGCTTGTACAACAGTTATACAATAGTTATACAGCTGGTGCATTTTACACTCAGTATTTGCAAAAAATACTGAGTGTAAAGGAGAAGATGTGGAAAGATGAAGGTTGGGATTTTGCTTGTTGTGTTTGCCTCCTGTAATTCCACTGAAGTGAAATGACAGAAGATTGGGAGCCTTACACTCACAGTTATCACTGATCCACTGACAACCTTCATGTAAGTAACATTACGGGAGCTGGAGTTTTGTTTCAGATGAGGAAATGTGGGTGGGTGGAATGTCCATCATCTTGCTCAGCAATGCTACCTTGCAAGAAAATTGAATGTTCCTTCAACCCAGAGACCAGCTGAGCCTCTTAAATGGCCATTGCACGCCCTCTTTCAGCTCACACAGGTATGTCCAACAGTGTGTGAGCCCTCTATCACATGAGCAAACTGCCAGGTAACTCCTGGCAGACTCCCAATGATGCCCTACTGGTCAGCCTGTCTAAGACCTATACATGACTCCCTTTTAGTACCAATGGCTATTCATTGAAACTAGGAATAGGAGTAGGCCATTCAGCCCTTCAAGCCTGTTCTGCCATATGATCATGGCTAATGCTCTATCTCAAAGCATATTCCCACTTTCTCCCCATACCCTTTAACGTCTTTCAAACCTAAAAATGTATCTGTCTCTTTATTGAATATGCTCAGTGACTTGGCACCCACACCCTTCTGTGCTGGACAATTCCACAAGTTCACTACCCTTTGAGTGAAGAAATGTTTCCTCATCTCAGTCCTAAGTGATCTACCCTGTATCCTGAGTCTGTGTCCCCTGGTTCTAAACTCCCTTTGTCAGGGAAAACATTCTCCCTGTGTCCAGTCTGTCAGCCCTGTTAAAACCTTGTACATTTTAATCAGATTCCCTCTGATTCTTCTAAACTGTAGGGAAAACAGGTCAAACATTCTTATGTCACCTATCTCTTCATCACTGGGACCTGCCTCTTTGTAACTGGTGTTCCCAAACCCCACTTAGCTGATTGGGAGGACTCTTTCTTCCATGGGTATTCCCTTTATTTACGTGCAGTCCCAGACGTGGCCATTATTTCTGGCGGTGCTGCTGAGTCCATTGAATGTCCATCTTCTGATTGGCCAGATAAGTGCACAGAGACAGCTGAACTGAGGCGCCCTCAACCTTGAAGACCATCCTGGGAACACCGTCCCCCAAAAAATCTTTAAGTCCTCTCACTCTCCATCAGAAGAGAAATGCAAAGGATTGGAATATTGTGCAGTTCAATCAACAGTCACTCAACAAAGAAAAGAAGGAAAATATAATAATAGAGTTTATGACTGATTCCAACCACTTATCAGTACCAACTGAGCAAAATAGTTTGAAAACTTGACATAGCTCTTGAATCCAGGGTCTGTTTACTGTTTTGTCTTTCTCAAAAGACCTGAAAGCTGTCACTTACTTTGGCATATACTTCCAAATCCACTGTCTCTAGTGCATAGCAGATCAAAGCAGATACAAGAGAAGACCACCATCTACAAGGTCCCCTCCAAACCACTCACAATTCTAACTTGGAAATATATTGCCCATCCTTCATTGTTGCTGAGTCAAAGTCCTGAAACTCCCTCTCTAACAGCCGGGGTGTATGTACATTTAGGAGAGGGACAGCAGCAATTCATGAAAGGGTCTAACTACGCACGGGCAATCAGAGATAGGCAGCAAAAGCTGGCATAGCTAGGAATGAATAAAGAAATCCTCTCTGATCTTTATTGACCGATGTGGGTAAAGTATGCAGCTTTGTGTTTCACAGTGTAGGAAGCAGGTTGAGGCAATCGAGAGGACTGCAGCACTAATTCATGAGAATAGCTCCTTGCCCTTAAAGAAAGAAGCTGAAAAGAATTGGAACAGTTTTAATTGAAACAGGGAATATTGGATTTGCTATGCATTTAATATAAGCAAAGTGGTTAAAAAGACTGTTCCCAATTAAATATCTGCTGCAAATGTGTTGCTGGTCAAAGCACAGCAGGCCAGGCAGCATCTCAGGAATAGATGCTGAGATGCTGCCTGGCCTGCTGTGCTTTGACCAGCAACACATTTGCAGCTGTGATCTCCAGCATCTGCAGACCTCATTTTTTACCCAATTAAATATCAACCATATTGGGTTGGGACTTGGTGCCATGTTAGACTGGGTAAGGACAGCAGAATGAGATCAAAATCCTGGGAGTAGGCATTAGGGTATCAGGAACAAATGCAAAGAATACTGGAGAAACTCAACAGGTCTGGCAGCATCTGTGGAGAGAGGAATGGAGTTAACCTTTTAAATGCAGCATAACTCTTCTTCAGAGTTCCGAAGGTTCCCATGCAATGGTCAAGAAGGCACAACAACTCCTCTTCCCCCTCAGGCAGCACAGGAAATTTGGCATGGCCCTAAGGGACCTCACCAACTTTTACAGATGCACCATAGAAAGGAAATAGAGGAATACGGATCCTGTAAGTGAAGGCAGTTTTAGCAAGGGCACAATGTGTTGGCACAGGCTTGGAGGACCGAAGGGCCTGTTCCTGTGCTGTATTGTCCTTGTCCTGTCTCGTAAGTAGATTTAGATTAGATTACTTACTGTGGAAACAGGCCCTTGGGCCCAACAAGTCCCCACCAACTCTCTGCAGAGTAAACCACCCAGGCCCATTTCACTCTGAGTAATGCACCTAACACTACTGGCAAATTAGGGTAGCCAATTCACCTGACCTGCACATTTTTGGACTGTGGGTGGAAACCCACGCAGACGGGGAAAATGTGCAAACTCCACACAGACGGTTTCTTGAGGCTGGAATCGAATCTGGGACCCTGGTGCTATGAGATAGCAGTGCTAACCACTGAGCCACCGGGTCACCCCATGCTGGGGATGCCAAGAAGAGGATTTTTCTGCCTACTGCTGAAAATGAAAATATTTTCTACCATTTGCTAATTTTAGCAAAGAATATGTGGGAATGATTTTATGAAGTAGCTTTTCTATTAAAATGAGCAATTTGAGAAAAATGTAGCCCTGATTGAATAAGAATTTGATTCCTACATGTTATTAGTAATAAATAATTAAACCATTCAAATTAAACTCTCCTTCCACTATTTTCATGTTGATATTAACTGATTGTGTTAATGCAATCATGGCAATTAGGGATATAGTCATGCTAACGTGTTACCTTCTCATTCCCCACAAAACAATTGCATTCTCTGATTTTCTTCAGGGCACTAATTATTCCATGAAACAATCCAGCAGCAGTCTTCATGTTTCAGCTGAGGTTCAGTCTTTACAGGCTTACTGACTAGAAACATTAACTGCTTTCTCTGCACAGATGCTGCCAGACCTGCTGAGTTCCTCTGTCAATTTCTGCTTTGTGGGCGGCATGGTGGCACAGTGGTTAGCACTGCTGCCTCACAGCACCAGAGACCAGGGTTCAATTCCCACCTCAGGCAACTGACTGTGTGGAGTTTGCACCTTTCCCCCCATGTCTGTGTGGGTTTCCTCCCACAGTCCAAAAATGTGAAGGTTAGGTGAATTGACCATAGTGTTGGGTAAAATATAGGGGTATTGGTGTGTCGGTGTGGACTTGTTGGGCCGAAGGGCCTGTTTCCACACTGTAAGTAATCTAATTTTGTTTGTTTTAGATTTCCAGCATCTGCAGTTCTTTATTTTATCTTTGCAGCATTTTGCTTTCTTTAAAATAATGCATTACCTACCAGCTCAAACAATCAAGTGATAGTGTTTTCTACCAGACTAGTAGAGTTATTTTTCAAGAGGGAATTGGATCATTGACTGAGAAACAAGAACGTGGGGAGAAGGTGGGAGACTGGCACTTAGTGAATGCCTCCTTTAGAGGGTCATCATGGATATGACAGACTGAATGGCCTCCTCCTGAGTGGCAACCACTCTATAATTCTTGGCTGAGGAATATTATCACTCCCAATCCACAGAGAATTTCAACAATTCATACTTAAACAGGATTATTAAGCTGTAACAAAACCAGCATTAAAGAGCAGCAAGGCAGAATTATATCATTAGTCAAAATGTGAAAAGGCTAACTCTGAGATTATTTACAAACATTTGCTGCAACATAATTGAACACACATTATTACAAATAATTACTAGTAAACCCGTGGTAGTCTACGTTGCACTTACAAGCTTTCATTGCTTGTTATATTTCTGTTGACCATGCTGTCTTCATTGGTAATCAATCACTAACAAGCTTAATTGTCCACCTGGGAAATTCTGTCTGTGTGAGGGAGGGTTAAACTCTTCCAGGTAGATGCTTTGTGCAGAATATCTTTTAACATGGGGATGCTGTTGCACTTCAGCAAACACATGGTCCATGACAAAAATTAGATCCTGTTCCAGTGGTAAGGCAATTTCGACAACTGGGAATCTCTCTGCTGCTGCAGCCTTTGTCCACTGTCATAGCTATTGACATCACTTGGGTATCTTCCACCTGGATCACCATTGAGGACTTGTTTTGGGTTGTGCTTTGTGGATGTTGGAGGCTGAGGGTTTATAAAATCATGAGGGGCTTGGATAGGGTAAATACACAAGGTCTTTTCCCTGAGGTGGAGGAGCCCAGAACTAGAGGGCATAGGTTTAGGGTGAGAGGGGAAAAATTTAAAAGGGATCAAAGGGGCAACTTTTTCACACAGAGGGTGGTGCACGTTAGAATGAGCTGTCAGAGGAAATGGTGGAGACTAGTACAATTACAGCATTTAAAAGGCATCTGGATGGGTACATGAATAGGAAGGGTTTAGAGGGATATGGACTGAGTGCTGGCAAGTGGGACCAGATTAATTTAGAACATTTGGTCGACATGGATGAGTTGGACCGAAGGGTCTACTCCCATGTTGTACATCTCTATGACTCTATGACTCAATGGTTCTTCCCTCCAACGTTACCATTATGAGTAGCCCTACCAGGAGATGAAGATTCCTGATGGCATCACTCTCAGGGTCAATGCAATCTTCAAACATCTTCAACATAGCAAGGTGCCAATCCATGGAAAGGTGTTATGTATGGAACTGTAAACAAAGTCTCCATATGGCAGGTTAGATCAGAGAATCATAGAATCCCTACAGTGTGGAAGCGGGCCATTTGGCCCACCAAGTGCACACCAACACTCCGATGAACATCCCACTCAGACCCACCTTCCAGCCAATCCCTATAACCCTACATTTCCCATGGCTAATCCACCTAGCCTGCACATTCCTGAACATTATGGGCAATTTAGCATGGTCAATCCACCCTAACCTGCACATCTTTGGCTTGTGGGAGGAAACTGGAGCACCTGGAGGAAACCCACACAGACACAGGGAGAACGTGCAAACTTCACACAGTGAGTCACCTAAGGCTGGAAGCAAACCTGGCTCCCTGGCGTTGTGAGGCAGCAGTGCTAACCACTGAGACACTGTTGCCCAATGGAGAAAAACTGTTTCCAGTGGTGGAAGGGTTGTAAGCCAAGAGCATCGATCTAAAGTGATTGGCATAAGAAGCAATGGCGAGTTAAGGAGAAACATTTTTTATGCAGTGAGTGGTTAGGATCTAAATGTGAGTGTGATGGCATAAGTTTCAATTAAGGTTTTTGAAAAATTAGACAATTATTGAAAGTGAAACGATCTGCAGAACAACAGAGAAAAAACAAGGAGCAGGACAAGGTGAATTACTTCCATGAAGAGCACAATGAGCAAATGGTCTTTTTTTCTGTGCTGTTTCCCATTCTACACTAAAGGGTGACTGATCTCTAGTTGAAGAGTTTGTTAAAGTTTGATGCGCTGTCATCACTGTAGCAAAAACCTGGAATACTGAGGAACATGCCAGCGTCAGGGAAGTGCTCTGTAACCTTGTGCATAATGCTACAGGTATTGCATAACAAGTACAGCAGGTTCATCTGTACAGAGAACATACAGGCTGATATTTTATCAGAGCTGATGGTCTATACTTTTCAAAGAAACTTGGGGGGTGCTTCTCGTGCTAGTCATGATTCATCCCACAGGCATTTGACGTTTGGACATTTGATTTCTTTCAGTTTCTGTGGTCTTTCTGTCCACAAATTGCCAGAGAAAAGTGACTTAATTCCCCAATTAGTTCACTGGTTGCAAAATGCTTTGGGTTTCACCCAGGGCTTTATTCAGAAGGGCATAAAGTGCAAAAATGGGGATGTTACAGTGAACACATGTAAGACATCGGTTAGACTTCAGCTGGAGTATTAGGCTTGGTTCTGGGTATCTCACTCTAGGAGCGGTGTGAATGTGAATTGGAGGGAGTGCAGAAGAAATTTCCAAGAGTGCTTCCAGAGATGCAATATTTCAGTTTTGAGGATCGATTGGAATTTATGGCAGGTCTCCTTGGAGCAAAGATGGCTAGGAAGAAATCAGGTCAAAGCTTTCAAATTCATAAGGGCAGAGTGGATATCTGTTCCTGTTCATAAAAGGATCATGATTGAAACAGCACAGATTTAAAGCAATTTTCAAATAAAGGAAATGTTATAAGAGAAATTCCTTTTCACACTGCGGGTAGTTAGGACCTGGAATGCTCTGCGTGAAAATGTGGTAGAAGCCAGTTTAGTTAAAGCATTAGATAATTATTTAAATTGAAACAATGTCCAGGGTAATGGGGAAAGGGCAGGAGCCTGGCACTAAGTCATAATGCTCATTCAAAAATGGGTGCAGACAGCATGGACCAAATGACCTTTTCCTGCACCAAAACACTTCTGTAATTCAGTCCTGTAAGATGGTTATGTAAATATAATGCCTCCGAGGGCGGCACAGTGCCAGACATGAAGCATTGATTCTCAATGATATTATCACATTGCATTGTTCAGAAAACTTGACTTGACTTGCTTTTGTACGCTGACATAGTGGAAACACTCAACTAAGTTCAGACAGGCACTAATATTTTAGGTATCATCCAAGCTTCTGATTACACAAGGCACAACATCAGAACCAATGGATTGATTAAGCAGAAAGGATTGATTTAGGCTTGACCTGCAATAAATCACAAGGTCTCAATGATTTTTTCCTGACGTGTGCTAATACAACAAATTGACAATACATCACTGATGTTGTATCTTTGTAGAGCAATTTTCAGAAGCTCTCAATCCCACTGGTTACTCCCAGTTTGAATTTATCCACTAGGTTTCAACCGCGAATTGAAATCACCATTGACACAAAACAGCAGCACTCAACATCCCTACCTCTATACAATTCAGTGGTTAATTCAATTAAATGGGGGAAGGAGGAATACTCATTGATGCATCATTAATCAATAATGTTACTTGCAGTTGCTTGTTGCTAGAGAATGTGAATATTGTTGAAAGGAGACATGTTGGCGAAGCTTTCTGTCTTGGACTCTTTGGAACAAATGTAAGAATACCAAATTTCAAATGATCCCATTTTTTACGACAGGAGGAGAGAGTGCTGATTGCTTGGCAAGTCCTTTCCTCCAGTAGTATAGACTATTGGGTCTTGTGGTGCAGTGGTAATGTCCGTATCTCTGGTTCGGGTTAAATCCCCCTATTTCAGAGGTGTTCATAGCACGTTCAAAAATGCTGATTAAAATAACGATAAATTGTTGTGTGTTTAAATTTGGCATTCTTGCATTTATCCTGATGAGTGCAAGACATAAAGTTTTGACTATCCATGCTTCTGTTTAATGAGATATTACCTTCTCCTTCCAATCATATTTCTCATTGTGTATGTGACAACATCAAATTGTCAGCTGAATTTAACAATGGCCTTAGTGATTGTGATATTGAGCCACACGTGTGTGTGTGTGTGGAGCCCACACTTTTCAGCAGTGATTCTGACACAGCAATCTTACTGCAGTCAGTGCGCTCATTAGCATCCAGCAGACTTTGCGTTCAATAAGAGCGCTGGTAGCTCAGAAACCTCAGTAATCCGACTGGGAAAAGTGAGTGTTGCTAAAGCAAAAGGGATGTTCAGAGGCAGCTCAAAATGTATTAAAATTAGGTTATGGGTGTTAGAGGCTTAGTGAGATGGTAGGGCAATGTCTTTGGGAGTTCCCTGGCTTGTCCTTACCGCCCTTCTTAAACAGTGACACCACGTTAGCCAACCTCCAGTCTTCTGGCACCTCACATGTGACTATTGATGATACAAACATGTCAGTTAGAGGACCAGCAATCACTTCCCAAAGAGTTCTGGGGTATGCCTGAACAGGTCCTGGGGATTTATCTACTTTTATGCGTTTCAGGATACCCAGCACTTCGTCCTCTGTAATTTGGACATTTTTCACGATGTCACCATCTACTCCCTACATTCTATATCTTCCATGTCCTTTTCCACAGTAAATACTGATGCAAAATACTCCTTTTATTATATTCCCCCATCTCCTGCGGCTCCCCTCATAGGCTGCCTTGCTGATCTTTGAGGGGCCCTATTCTCTCCCTAGTTACCCTTTTGTCCTTAATATATTTGCATTAAGTCGGTTTCTCTCTGTTTTTCTCTCTCCACAGGTGGTGCCAGACCTGCTGAGTTTCTCCAGCATTCTTTGTTTTTATTTGAGGTTTCCAGCATCTTTTTTTCTTTCGTCTGAAACTCTTTGACTGAGTGAAAGCTGTAGAGCTGCTGTATGTGTACAGAGGTAATCTGTCTGTGCAGCGCAGATAAGCCAGTGTGTGTAAAGGAGAATTACCAGGATTGGGAATCTTCTCTGAAGGAAAGCAGTCAAGCATTTTATAAACACAAGGCTCCTGTTGTGAATGTCATCGTTCTGAACTAATGCAGTGCGTCAGGGTCACACAGGTGGACCACTTGTATTTCTTTAATATTTTGAAAAATACCCCAAAGGTTTTATTTTCATACTTTTCTTGACATGTTTTTATGTCTGTGAACAAAAGAGAAAATGATACATAAAAGCCAACAGTTAAAAGAAAGGCACAGTCACGATTTGTGAACCATTCAAACTCTGTACCTGTCAAGGGCACACATCCTGAACTATAACTGTAATTAATCACGATCAGATTGCAGTGAGCAGGATCTGCTTTGTAGTGTGACAATAGCTACTATGACGAGCTGAAGTCATCACCACAGTCAGGGGCTCTTTCATCGTTACAGCACCTTCCTGTTACTTGGCACATCTTAAACTTACTTCAATGATGCCTAGTACAGAAGCTGCTTTTTAGCAAAACTGCATTCAATTACAATAACCTTAAAATTCAGAATAATGTAAAAGAAATCTCAGTGCCTCTCCACGGTGGATAGTTGACAACTGAATATTGAGTATGTGAAAGAAACTCAATGAAGCAGCTACAACAATGTCTCAATTATGCAATTTGTTGAATCTCAATGTTAATTGAATTTATTTTAGAGTTCATTTGATTCTAAGCTTTTCCTTTGTGTATTCAAGCTTAGAATCAAATGAACTCTAAAATAAATTCAACACAAGACAATGATGGTGGCAATATGATACGTACTGTAGAAGGCTATGGAATATTTCCCAAACAGTTCAGAGTAATCCATGCAATTCATGCCTATTTTTCCGATTTCTTGTTTGTGTATTTGTGTCGTGTAGGTATTTCTTATTGTATTTAGTATTTAAGAAACTCATTGTTTTTGGTTAATTCAAGGAAACTTGTTTAAATTGCCTCCTTTCAAAATATAAGTTCATTTGAGTATGGTATCTCCAAAGGAAGGAATCTGTTTTAAAATATGCAATGAACTGAGGTTTTGTGTGAATAAAGATAAAGAGGCATCTTTATTCACACAGGACCTTAACGATTTGTGTTATCCCATCTGGAACTGTAATAAACAAGTTACGTCACTCAAGCACAGATCAGAACACTAAAGATTACAAATTCACAACAAGGAGTCACATCTACTGGGACGAGAAGAAATTTCTTCACTTGGGTGTTAGGTGATGAACGTTAGGACCTTGGAAGTATAGAGGATCAGACGGACCTTGGTATACATGTCGATAGATCCTTCAAGGCAAGATAGGTGGATATGGAGTAGAGCAGATGGTGTACTTACCCATATTAGTCAGAGCATTGAATACAAGAGTAAGGGGTTTGTGCTGGAGCTGTATATAACATTAGGTCACAACTGGATTACTGTGTGCACTTCCCGTCACCACAATATAGGAAGGATATGTTTGCTGTAGACAGGGTCTGTAATGGGATGCACCAGGACACTGCCTGGGCTGGAGTGATTCAACTCTGAAGGGGAGACTAGATAACCAACCTGGGGCTATTTGCCTTGGGTGGAGAAAGGAGGAGGGGAGCCTTGATTGAGGTGTACAAAGCTATGAGGAGCCTAGACAGGGTCAATAGGAAGACATTTTTTTTCTCTTATCAGAGGATCAATAACCAGAGCCATGACTTTAAGGTAAAGAGCAAAGATTTCAAGGAGATTTGAAGAAAAATGCTTTCAACCAATTTAGATAAACATGCAAACACTTGAAATGCCAAGGCTATGGTCCGAGTTTGGAAAATTATGGTGGAATAGGCAGGTGCTTGATGACCTGAGAAGCCATGATGGGCCGAAGGCTGGCATACTCTCTGGGTTCAGAGCAATGAATAACATGAGCTGAAATCTGGGAGCATTTCATGAGCAATCCAGTGAGCATTATTATGAGATCAAGAACAGTTTGCTGTCTTTTACCAATTATGTTCTGAAGGTTTTAATGGTGGATTATTCTCATTATTTGAAGAGCAGTCTCCAAATGCACAATGCAGCTTCAAACCATCCAGCTTGCAGCTCTAACCCACCCTTTTCCTCCACTGCACCCATTTCCTTTCCCCTCTCTCTCTCTCTCTCTCTGCAGAAAGTCCTCTCCTGATCTTTTCTCCTGTTTCTCTTAAGTTGCAAATAGCAATCACATCTAGGTTGAAATCAAGACTTGTGATATTTTCTTAATGCATCATTGCTCCCCATTTCGCTGACACAGTGGAATACCTTACCTTGTCTCCATTGCTCCTTCCATTTCTGATATTTTGGACATTAAATTCCAACCACTTTATCCCAACTTTCCAAGAGAGGATAGTGGGCTAGTGTAGGTTAAGTGGGCTTGGATCGGCGCAACATCGAGGGCCAAAGGGCCTGTACTGCGCTGTATTTTTCTATGTTCTATGTTCTATGTTCTATGTGTGCCAATAGGGTAAATGGTACTTTGAGCCTTGGTCATTCATTTGGCTTTTCAGCAAAATATATTTTTTAATGGTAAAGTTGAGGTAAAGTCATTAATTTCTGACTCTGATGAAGAAATGATTTGTGGAATGGAGGTATCTGAGGGGGGAGGAATGGATTTCCAATGACCATGTGGTTTGGATTTTAATTACATTTCTTTAAAGCTTCAATCCATTGACGTTTCTCGGTTGCAGGCAAGTGTTTTTCTTCAAGCCATTTAATCATAGAGCCATGAACTGTCACAGAAACAGGCTTTACAATCTAACTAGTCTGATCACGTTCCCAAACTACACTGGTCCCACCTGCATTCCTTTGGCACATATCCCTCAAAGTCGAAAAGTGTGGCGCTGGAAAAGTACAGCAGGTCAGGCAACATCCAAGGAGCAGGAGAATCGACGTTTCAGGCATACGCCCTTCCTGGTGAATCTCCTGCTCCTTTGGATGCTGCCTGACCTGCTGTGCTTTTCCAGCGCTACACTTTTCAACTCTGACTCTCTAACATTTACAGTCCTCACTTTCTCCAAATCCCTCAAAGCCTTCCCTGTTCATGTACTCATCCAAATGTCTTTTAAATGTTGTAACTGTACCTGCATCCACCTCTTCCTCATTCCTCACATGAACCACTCTCTGTAAAAAAGTGGCCCCTCGTCCTTTTTAAATCTTTCTCCTTTCACCTTAAAAATACGCCCCTTAGTTTTGAACTCACCCATCTTAGAGAAATGATCTTGGCTATTTACCTTATCTATGCCTCTCATGATTGTATAAACCTCTATAAGGTCACCCTCAACCTCCTACACCCCAGTGAAAGAAGTCCCAGCCTATGCAGCCTATTTTTATGCGTCAATCCCTCCATTCCTAGCAACATCCTGGTAAATCTTTACTGCACCCTCTCCAATCAATCAGGCTGTGACTAACACTGGGAACACAATCACTCCCTGTTCAGTTTGCTAGTGAGGCCAGGAATTGTAAGATAATACAGTGGGGCTAAAGAGCAAGTGTAGGATGGAGGGCTCCAGATATCTGGACCATTGGGATCTTTTGCAGAACTGGAGGAACCTGGACAAGAAGAAATGGTTACACTGAATCTGGAGGGGCCCCACTATCCTGGCAGTGAGCTTTATTAGTGCCACTCAGAAGAGTTTAAACGCATGTGGCAGACGCTGGGCACCACAGCAGTCAATCATAACTATGGAGTGTTTGATGAGAAGAGGGGATTACATCAAGTAAGTCTAATAAAAAGAAGAGGCAAAGCCAGATTAATAAATATGGTGGGACTGGCTACTTTAAGTGCAAATATTTTAATGAAGAGTATAACAGATAAAGCAGGTGAGCTTAGAGCCTGGATTAGTACGTGGAACTATGATGTGGTAGTCATTACAGAAAGTTGGTTGAGAGAAAATCAGGAATGGAGAAAGTGAGGACTGCAGATGCTGAAGATAGGGGTCGAGAGTAAGGTGCTGGAAAAACACAGCAGGTCAGGCAGCATCCGAGGAGCATGAGAATCGACGTTTTGGGCTAGAGCTCAATGTTCCAGGGTTTAGATGTATTAGGCCTATTAGACAGGGATATAAAAGGGGTGGGGGAGTTGCATCAATGGTTGAGGAGAATGTCACAGCTGTACGGAGAGAGGACACCTCGAAGGGCTCATCCAATGAGGCTATTTGGGTAGAATTCAGGAATAAGAAATGTCCAATCACTATAATGGAGTTAGACTATAGGCCTCCCAATAGCCAGCAGGAGATTGAGGAACAGGTAACTTTCCCAATATTAACTGCGATTCCCTTAGTACCAGGAGCTTAGATGGGGCAGAATTTGTCAGGTGCATTCAGGAAGGTTTCTTGGAACAATATGTAGATAGTCCAATGAGGGAAAGGGCTGTACTAGACCTTGCAGTTCTTCTATAAAGCGACGGTTATATTCTGCAATCACATGTTATTGAAAAATCACGTTTTATCAACAGTGTTTAAAGTATTGGTGACGTAATTGCGTTACAGCCAACACATGTTTTAAAAGTTTGTTGTTTAGAAACAGTGTGCCTATCTCATCAATGGCATTACAGCGAATTCATGTTAACCAAGTACGCATTATAGCAGAACGGCCAGTACTGGGGAATGAGCCTGGACACATGATCGAAGTTTCAGTGGGGAGTAGTTTGGAAACAGTGATCACAATTCCATACGATTTAAGATATTGATGGAAAAGGATAAGACTGGTCCATGGATGAAAGTGCTAAATTGGGGGAAGGCTAATTACAACAGCATTAGATGGGAACTGGTAAAATTGGATTGAGAGCAACTGCTTGAAGGTAAATCCACATCTGACATGTGGAGTCCTTTATAAGCCAGTTGACCAGAGTTTAGGATCGGCATGTTCCTGTGGGGATGAAAGACAAGCATGGCAAGATTCAGGAATCTTGGATGACAAAAGATGTTGTAAATTCATTAGAAAGAAAATGGAAGCAAATGTAGGTTGAGGAAACTGAAATCAGACAAGATCCTTCAGGAATATAAAGGAAGCAGGAAAGAAAAACTTAAGTAAGGAATTAGGAGGGATGGAAGGGGCCATGAAATGTACTTGGCAAGTAGAATTCCCAAGGCATTTTATACATATATTAGGAGCAAGTGGGTAATTAGGGAAAGGGCAGGGCCACTCGATGACAAAGGAGAAAATTTAAATGTGGAGTCCGAGAAAGTGGGTGATGTCCTTAATGAGTATTCGCATTGGTATTCACCAATTCACCAAGAAAGACATGGGTGATGATAAATTTAGAGAGGGGTTTGGTGATACTCTGAGGCATGTCAGTATTAAGAAGAAGGAGGTATTTGGCATCTTGAAAAACATTAAAGTGGGTACGTCTCCCACTAGGATACTGAGGGAGGCAAGGGGAGAGATTGCTGGGGCCTTGACAGAGATCTTTGTATCTTCTTTAGTCAAAGGCGAGGTTCCAAAAGACTGGAGAATAGCCAATGTTGTTCCTTTGGCCAAAAAACGCAACAGGGATAATCCAAGAAATTACAGACCAGTGAGCCTTACATCAGTCATACAGAAATTGTTGGAGAAGATTCTTAAGGACAGGATTTATTGTATTAAGAAATAATAGACTTATTAGGGATAGTCAGCACGGCATAATTTGGCTGGGGGGAGGAGTCTTGTATCGTAAACTTAATTGAGATTTTTGAGGAAGTGATGAAGATGATTTATGAGGGTAAGGCAGTGGAGGTTAGTGACATGGTCTTTAGCATGGCCTTTGACAAGCTCCCTCCTGATAGGCTGGTCCAGAAGTTCAAATCACATGGAAATCATGGGGAGCTGGGAAGTTGGATACAAAACTGACTTGGCCAAAGAAGACAGTCGTTGTGGAGGGTTGGTTTCTGATTGGATATCTGTGACTAATGGTGCTCTGTAAGGAGCTGTGTTGACACATGTGTTGTTTGTAGTATATATAAATGATCTGGATAAAAATGTAGGTGGTCTGATTTGTAAATTTTCAGATGGTACAAAAGTGGTGTTGTAGATATTGAGGAAGGTTATCAAAAGATACGGATCAGTTGGACTTGGATGGAGAAATAGCAGATGGAGTTTAATCCCAAAAACGTGAGGTGATGCCTTTTGGGACGTCAAATGCAAGAGGAAAGTATACAGTAAATGGCAGGACCTTTAGGAGTAATGATATACAGAGGGATGTTAGGGTCCAAGTCCTTAGCTCCTTAAAAGTGGCAGCACAAGTGAATAGGTTGATAAAAATGGTTGTTGGCATGCTTGCCTTCATCAGTTGGGACACTGAGTATAAACGTTGGCACATCATGCTGCAGCTGTATAAAACATGAGTGAGGCCACATTTGAAACATTAAGTGCAGTTCTGGTTGCTGCATGATAGGAAGGATGTGCAGGTTTTGGGGAGGGTGCAGAAGAGGTTTACCAGGATGTTGCCTGGATTGGAGTATATTAGCTATAAAGGAAAGGTGAAAGAAACTTGGATTGTTTTCACTAGCATGATGGATGCTGAGAGACAATCTGACAGAAGGACATAAATTTGTGAGGGGTATGGATAAGGTGGATAATCAAAGTCCTTTTCCCAGGGTGGAAATCAATTAGGAAAAAGTGAGGACTGCCGATGCTGGAGATCAAAGCTGGAAAATGTGTTGCTGGAAAAGCACAGCAGGTCAGGCAGCATCCAAGGAACAGGAGAGTCGATGTTTCGGGCATAAGCCCTTCTTCAGGAATGAGGAAAGTATGCCAAACAGGCTAAGATAAAAGGTAGGGAGGAGGGACTTGGAGGAGGGGCATTGGGAATGCGATAGGTGGAAGGAGTTAAGGTGAGGGTGTTAGGCCGGAGAGGGGTTGGGGACGGAGAGGTCGGGAAGAAGATTGCAGGTTAGGAAGGTGGTACTGAGTCCGAGGGTTGGGACTGAGAAAAGGTGGGGGGAGGGGAAATGAGGAAGCTGCAGAAATCTGCATTTATCCCTTGTGGTTGGAGGGTTCCGAAGCGGAAGATGAGGCGCTCTTCCTACAGGCATCGTGTTGCCATGGTCTGGCGATGGAGGACGCCAAGGACCTGCATGTCCTTGGCGGAGTGGGAGGGTGTGGTTGGGTTGGTTGGTGCAGGTGTCCCAGAGATGTTCTCTGAAATGTTCCGCAAGTAGGCGGCCTGTCTCCCCAATGTATAGGAGGCCACATCGGGTGCAGCGGATGCAGTAAATGATGTGTGTGGAGGTGCAGGTGAATTTGTGACGGATATGGAAGGATCCCTTGGGGCCTTGGAGGGAAGTGAGGGGGGAGGTGTGGGCACAAGTTTTGCATTTCTTGTGGTTGCAGAGAAAGGTGCCGGGAGTGGAGGTTGGGTTGGTGGGGGGTGTGGACCTGACGAGGGAGTCGCGGAGAGAGTGGTCTTTCCGGAACACTGATAGGGGTGGGGAGGGAAATATATCCCTGGTGGTGGGGTCTGTTTGGAGGTGGCAGAAATGACGAAGGATGATATGATGTATCCGGAGGTTGGTGGGGTGGTAGGTGAGGACCAGTGGGGTTCTGTCCTGGTGGTGACTGACTCCCACAGCTACCTAGATTACACCTCCTCCCACCCTGCCCCCTATAAAAACGCCATCCCATATTCCCAATTCCTTCACCTCCTCCGCTTCTGCTCCCAGGAGGACCAATTCCAATACCGAACAACCCAGATAGCCTCCTTCTTCAAAGACCGCAATTTCCCCTCAGATGTGATCGATGATGCTCTCCACCGCATCTCCTCCACTTCCTGCTCCTCCGCCCTTGAACCCCACCCCTCCAACCGCCACCAGGACAGAACTCCACTGGTCCTCGCCTATCACCCCACCAACCTCCAGATACATCATATCATCCTTCGTCATTTCCGCCACCTCCAAACAGACCCCACCACCAAGGATATATTTCCCTCCCCTCCCCTATCAGCGTTCCAAAAAGACCACTCCCTCCACGAATCCCTCGTCAGGTCCACACCCCCCACCAACCCAACCTCCACTCCTGGCACCTTTCCCTGCAACCGCAAGAAATGCAAAACTTGCATCCATACCTCCCCCCTCACTTCCCTCCAAAGCCCCAAGGGATCCTTCCATATCCGTCACAAATTCACCTGCACCTCCACACACATCATTTATTGCATCCGCTGCACCTGGTGTGGCCTCCTATACACTGGGGAGACAGGCCGCCTACTTGCAGAACGTTTCAGGGAACACCTCTGGGACACCTGCACCAGCCAACCCAACCGCCATGGCTGAACATTTTAACTCCCCCTCCCATTCTGCCAAGGACATGTAGGACCTTGGCCTCCTCCATCGCCAGGAGAAAGTGAGGACTGCAGATGCTGGAGATCAGAGCTGAAAATGTGTTGCTGGAAAAGCGCAGCAGGTCAGGCAGCATCCAAGGAGCAGGAGAATCGATGTTTCGGGCATGAGCCCTTCAGGAATGAGGAGGGTGTGCCAAGCAAGCTAAGATAAAAGGTAGGGATGAGGGACTTGGGGGAGGGTCATTGGAAATGCGATAGGTGGAAGGAGGTTAAGGTGAGGTGATAAGCCGGAGTGGGGTGGGGGCGGAGAGGTCAGGAAGAAGATTACAGGTTAGGAAGGTGGTGCTGAGTTCGAGGGGTGGGACTGGGACAAGGTGGGGGGAGGGGAAATGAGGAAACTGGAGAAATCTGAGTTCATCCCTTGTGGTTGGAGGGTTCCTCGGCGGAAGATGCGGCGCTCTTCCTCCAACCGTCATGTTGTTACGGTCTATCGATGGAGGAGTCCAAGGACCTGCATGTCCTTGGTGGAGTGGGAGGGGGAGTTGATCCAACTTGCGGAATGTTTCAGAGAACACCTTTGGGACACCTGGACGAACCAACCGTCTTATCTTCACCATGGACATCCAGTCCCTGTACACCTCCATCTCCCATCATGAAGGACTCAAAGCCCTCCGCTTCTTCCTTTCCCATCGTACCAAACAGTACTCTTCCACTGACACCCTCCTTCGACTGACTGAACTGGTCCTCACTCTGAACAACTTCTCTTTCCAATCCTCCCACTTCCTCCAAACCAAAAGAGTAGCCATGGGCACCCGCATGGGCCCCAGCTATGCCTGCCTCTTCGTCGGATATGTGGAACAGCCCATCTTCCGCAGTTACACTTGCACCAACCCCCACCTTTTCTTCCACAACATCGATGACTGTATCGGCGCTGCCTCATGCTCCCACGAGGAGGTTGAACAGTTCATCCACTTTACCAACACCTTCCACCCTGACCTCAAATTCACCTGTACCGTCTCAGACTCCTCCCTCCCCTTCCTAGACCTTTCCATTTCTCTCTCGGGCGACCGAATCAACACGGACATTTACTATAAACCGACCAACTCCCACAGCTATGTAGACTACACCTCCTCCCACCCTGCCCCCTGTAAAAACGCCATCCCATATTCCCAATTCCTTCGTCTCTGCCGCATCTGCTCCCAGAAGGACGAGTTCCAATACCGAACAACCAAGATGGCCTCCTTCTTCAAAGACTGCAGTTTCCCCCCAGACGTGATCAACGATGCTCTTCACCGCATCTCTTCCACTTCCTGCCCCTCCACCCTTGAGCCACGCCCCTCCAACCGCCACCAGGACAGAACCTCACTGGTCCTCAACTCTCATCCCACCAACCTCCATATACATCATATCATCCATCGTCATTTCTGTCACCTCCAAACAGACCCCACCACCATGGATATATTTCCCTCCCCTCCCCTATCAGTTCTGAAAAGACCACTCCCTCCGTGACTCCCTCGTCAGGTCCACACCCCCCACCAACCCAACCTCCACTCCCGGCACCTTCCCCTGCAACCGCAAGAAATGCAAAACTTGCGCCCACACCTCCTCCCTTACTTCTCTCCAAGACCCCAAGGGATCCTTCCATATCCACCACAAATTCACCTGCACCTCCACACACATCATTTACTGCATCTGCTGCACCTGATGTGGCCTCCTCTATATTGGGGAGACAGGCTGCCTACTTGCGAAACATTTCAGAGAACACCTCTGGGACACCTGCACCAACCAACCCAACCATCCCGTGGCTCAACACTTCAAATCCCCCTCCCACTCCACCAAGGACATGCAGGTCCTTGGACTCCTCCATCGCCAGACCATAGCAACACGACGGCTAGAGGAAGAGCGCTTCATCTTCTGCCTAGAAACCCTCCAACCACAAAAGATGAACTCAGATTTCTCCAGTTTCCTCATTTCCCCTCCCTCACCTTTTCTCAGTCCCAACCCTTGAACTCAGCACCACTTTCCTAACCTGTAATCTTCTTCCCGACCTCTCCGCCCCCAGCCCTACTCCGGCCTATCACCCTCACCTTAACCTCCTTCCACCTATCGCATTCCCAACGCCCCTCTCCCAAGTCCCTCCTCCCTAACTTTTATCTTAGCCTGCTTGGCACACCCTCCTCATTCCTGAAGAAGGGTTTATGCTGAAACATCGATCCTCCTGCTCCTTTGATGCTGCCTGACCTGCTGCGCTTTTCCAGCAACATACTTTTCAGCCAGGGTGGAAATGTCAAATACTGGAGGGAATAGGTTTGAGCTGAGAGGGGGAAAGTTTAAAAGAGATGTGCAAGGAAATTATTTACACAGAGAGTGGTAGATGCCTGGAATGCACTGTCAGGAGAAGTGGTCGAAGCAGATAAGATAACAATGTTTAAGAGACATGTGGACAGACACATGAATGAACCATGTGCAGGCAGATGGGAATGGTTTAGAATGGTATCATGGTCAGCACAGACGTGGTGGGCTAAAGGGCGTGTTCCTGCACTGTATTGTTCTATGTAACAGCTACTGAACCAATGATTGATGCAGGTTTCGCGTTGTCTCGCTGCTTTTCTATCCTTTGTTCTGCTTGGCTTCTGCCCAAAGGCCAACTGAAGAAGTTGAGATTGTTCTCTTTGGAGAGGAGAAGGCTAAAGAGAGATTCAGTCAAAGTTTTTAAAATCACAAGAGGTCTGGAGAGAGTCAATAAGGGGAAACCTTATTTTCACTCATGGACAAGTTTAGATTGAGAGGGCACAGATTTCAAGTAATTTGCAAACTAAGGAAATGTAATGTGAGAAAAAAATCTTTTCCACACATTATGTTGTTAAAGTCTGGAATGTGCCGCCTGAACATGAGGGGGAGACAGGTTTAATCCAGGCATTGAAGAGAGCATCAGATGGTTGATGAGTAACAATGTACAGGCTTACAGAGATACTGCACAATGGCACCTTATGACATTGTTTATTTGGAGAGGTGGTGTCTGTAGAATGGGCTAAATGGCCCTCTTCTACATCATTACAATTCTGTCATTCTGGGATTCCTTGACAATTAATCCCTGAAACACAGCAAAGTGCAATGTATTTTCTTTGAAATATGGGTAGGTACAGAGACAGGTCATGAGTAAACCATAACTGGAATGGGAATGAAGCCCTCTACCTTTCATCTAACTTTTATTCACATGCAGTTCCAACTAACTGAGCTTACTCGCCCCCTTTCTAGCCTTTATTCCCATTTACAACACCTAACGTCACATATATCTTCATTCTTTTCAATTATTTTTTCAAATCAATTCCCCTTTTTTCAAGAAGTGTGTATCAAACCTAAAAAACACAATCGTGCTTAAAAACATTAAAGATGTTTCAACTTGTTTTTATTTCATAAATGGGCACAGCACAGATATATAATTTAAAAAAACAGACAAAACCTTTTTTTTAAAATCATTTCTCATGGCCAGCAACTTGGAATAAAACAGTTTACAAATTAGAAAGATAGGTATTGGTAGGTCTAAATTGCTACAACTCTACAAGGTGTATATACAAGACAACTGAAATCTATTAATGATATATTTCCTATTAAAAATATTTACATGCTTCTTCAAAAGGTGGAATTATTAACGCACAAGATACAACTGGACAAATAATCAGATGCTGAAGTTCCAATTTTCATTTGGTCCCTTTTGCTGTGCAAGGAACCCTTGTAACACAAATATTGTTTTCGGGGGAACAAATACCAAGACGCACATTAATGCCATTAAAATTTATACAGATTTTAAAAACTATTTACAGAATTTGTCAGAGGGCGAGTTTCGGAGTGTTCTGATTTTTCTTTATAGATCCACCAGGTGGACCACACTATTTCACTGGTTACATTATGTGGACAAAGTGATAAATCCCACAGAAACAGCACTGAGTGCCTCGAGTTCGATTGTCAAGTGTGTTTGTCATTTTGTTTTCATTTTCAACTATCACGGGAAGGCCATTCTCCTGTCCTCCAGGCAGAATTCTAGTGGGACACAATTCTATTTCAAGAGATTGATTATCTTTGTCTTGTGTCACTGAGGTAGCTGTGACAACAGTGTAATATAAAGCACAACAGCAAGCACATCCATTAATACTCAACAGGACATTGTCCACAGTTCTCAAGCCTCCCCATGAATTTGATGGATTTCTTGAGCAAAGTGATTCCTAAGTGGAGAAAAAATAACAGTGTAAACGTACCCTCCACTCTGGCAAAATGAGAATGTAGAGAGTTATTGAGATTTCCATATGTCATTCAACCTTATGAAAAATCTGAGAAGCGTTCCTTCTTGGAATTGGATGGAAGTGGAGAAATGGAAAGCAAATGCATTGAGTTTGATTTGAAGCCCACACTGCGCAGCTTCCACCTGTTGTTAAGTATTTACATTAAACCAAGATTGAGTAATCCTCATCATAAAACTTCGACCACTGTGTTCATGTTACTTTGTCACTGCAACATTAAAAATAAATATTGGGTTGAATTTGGATTTCAGCCCTGCCTCAGTCCCAATCCCATCACAGCCTCAGGAAGGCTTGAACCGACTCTGACCCTTCATTCAGAGCTCGAACGCTCCTCAATAAAACTCCAGGGCGGGAAAAACACAATGAGGACGTTTGTAGGAGCAAGCCAATTTGAGTGGCCTGTGCTGCTGAAAACATTTCATTGCCAGGCAACGTGTGCAACAGTACAAGTCACTTGGCCAAGTTTTTCTGCAGTTTTAAAAGAAAATTTCACAGTGTCAGAACCATAGGTTTGGAATTACTTGCTCTCCATCACATTCTAACTTTCAGGAGCAGTATGACTCTTCTTCAGAATGGAGAATGGACTCCTCTTCAGCTGTTTTGGTTCTGGTGAGATTTCCCAAGCCCAATCTTTTTATTGAATTGACTTGAATCAGTATTACTGTCACATTTACTCACATGGGTACAGAGAAAAGTTGACAAGTCACCACTTATGGCATCATCTTAGGTGGAGATTCTTGAGTACAGATTCTTAGAGATAAAGAAATAAAATAAAGAAATAAATCCAGCATTAAGAAAGCTTATGGCATTTTGGCTTTCATTAATAGGGGGATCGAGTTTAAGAGCTGCGAGGTTTTGCTCCAGTTCTCCAAGTCCCTGGTGAGATCACATTTGGAATATTGTGTCCAGTTCTGGTCGCCCTACTATAGGAAAGATACAGAGGCTTTGAAGAGGGTGCAAAGAAGGTTTTCCAGGATGCTGCCTGGACTGGAGGGCTTGCCTTATGAAGAAAGGTTGAATAAGCTTGGACTTTTCTCTCTGGAGAGAAGGGGGAAGAGAGGAGACCTGATCGAGGTGTACAAGATAATGAGAGGAATAGATAGAGTCAATAGCCAGAGACATTTCCCCAGGGCAGGATTGACGGGTACGAGGGGTCATCGTTTTAAGATATTAGGAGGAAGGTATAGAGGAGAGGTCAGAGGTAGGTTCTTTACGCAGAGAGTTGTGAATGTGTTGCCAGTGTTGGTGGTGGAAGCAGAGTCATTGGGGACATTTAAGCGACTGCTGGACATACACATGGATAGCAATGAGTTGAAGGGTGTGTGGGTTAAGTTATTATATTCTAACATTAGGATTAAACCTCGGCACGATATCGTGGGCCAAAGGGCCTGTTCTGTGCTGTACTTTTCTATATTCTATTACAGACCTTCAAAAGTACAAAATTGTAGGAATGAATTCGAAAAATAAAGAAATAAAAAGTTCAGAATAGTAGCCAATGTCTCAACTTAATCAAAGCAAGGGGTGTTAGTGTTGGCAATGAGCTGTAACATGCAGCTAAGGTCCAGTTCTCATAATCCTGAAAAGACAGCAGTGCCCAATGCAGGCACGCCCCCAATCTCTATTCACCACACGAGACTGCGCTGAGAGCTCATCAACTGCATTTGGCCAACAGCAACAATTAATGGGACCGACTCCTGGTGCCAATTGTGTTGATGATACTTAAGATTTTAGAAAATGAAGCTGAACGAAGCTCAAATAAAAGTAAAATACTGCAGGCGCTGGACATCTGAAATAAAAATGGAAAGTGCCGGAGAAACCCAGCAGGTCTGGCAGCATCTAAAGAGAGAGAAAAACAGAGTTAATGTTTTGAGCGCAATATGACTCTTTGTCAAGAGTCCAACCCTTGAGTCCCTTCAGCACTTTGCATTTATATGCAAATATCAGCAATTCTTAGCGAAATGAAATCTGGGAATCATGTGCTACTTAAGGCAGAAAACTAATGTGGATTATGTAGCTACGATTGGATCAGAAAGCTGTTTGTTTTTAAACTTCCTGTTCATTCTTTTGCCTGTTTTATTTAACTTCTATGAAACAGTGACATTAAACAGGCAAAAATAAAATCAGAAGCCTGGAGAAACAAACTCTAGGGATAAAAGCAATCAGAGGTCATTCAAATATTCCCCTTTTTGTGGCGATTCTCTGTCAGGTTGAGTTGAGTATACAGTGTTCACTCCATTAGTTGATGACTGAAGTACTGGATGGCATGAGGGGACAAAGGGACCTTTCCCTCTCTTGCTTTCAAGCTTCCAAACAGGAAGTTGCCAACATGTTGTCTGAATAATTAGAAAGCGATGGAGAGCCAATTATTCCAAACCTTTACACTTTGAGATTTTGTTTCAAAACCACAGAAAAAAAAACTTGCCTAAATCACCACAAGACAATATTGATTTTAAGGAGGTGAGAATGTAATGGACCATGGGCAACCTTTCAAGCGCGGTTGCTTCATTATTTAATCAGGACGGTCACAGGCTGAGTCTTGCTATAGGTGTCAGCAGCCCAAGGCAGCGACTCTCTCTGGCTCCCAGACCTGAGAGCGTTTCAGTGGTGTGTTAGTCAGCTGCAGTGACAGACAATTTGTGAGCTATCACCACAGTTGTACACCATCCAGTTGGGGAAGGTGGGTGGGCTGCAGATGTTATTGATGGTCAACATAGACCCAGCATGGCAGGGAGGCCGGCAAGCTACGCTGTGCCTGAGGGAACTGTAGGTAGCTACAGAGATTTGGATTCGAGTGGGAGAACCACAGTAAGTGGGAGGTGATGAGGAAGAGGATTGTCTCGATCCCCGGCACTCTCTATGGCAATGTGGAAGTGGTGGCAGCCCCTGGTTAGCCTTAACTGCAGACTTCCCAATGCTAATGTCTCACCGCTCACACAATGTGGGATCTGGACGTCTCTGGGAAAGTTGGAATGAGTCTGACTACAGGCAGCCCAGTTTGCCTGATCACCTCCATCAACTGGCTAATGAGTGCTATCCAGGTGGTCAGCTATCAGGGTTGTGATGCTACCTGTTGCCTGTGGATGTGAATGGCTGGTTCCCCTCCCAACCTCCCTGTCCCACCGCCAAACATTGCTAGGAACAGGGCAGCAATGGAACCCAAGATGCTGGGAAAGCTTTGGTCAGTTTCTCTCTCCTGACCTTTATCTCGGAGACCAACACAGTTGTTGTCACAGCTGAAGCTACTTAATCATAGGATCATTAAATCCTTATAGTGCAGGAAGGGCCTTTTGGCCCATCAGGTCTCCACTGACCCTCTGAAGAACACCACATCCAGATCCACCCTATTCCCATAACCTGACATTTACCAGAGCTAATCCGCCTAACTTGCACACTGCAAGGCAATTTGTAGCATGGCCATTCCTCTTAACCTGCATCTCTTTGGACTGTAGGAAGAAACAGGAGCATCCAGTGGAAACCCAAACAGACACGGAGAGAATGTGCAAACTCCACACAGGCAGTCACCAAAGGTGGGAATTGAAACTGGGTCTCTGGCACTGTGAGGCAGCAGTGCTAACTGCCGAGCCACTGCGCTGATCCTAACTTAATGTCATGTCGGGGTGAAAAGAATCCATTTTTGTGACTGATATTTCATTTGAGCTTGTTGGTTATACGCAATCTGGAATGTATGGCGTTGGGAAACAAACAGGTCAGACAAGAAGAGGAAGAGCAACTTAATGTAACAGGCAACATTGACTAAGGCCTGCAAGTGGCCTACCCCTGGCTGTGTTTCAAATAAAATGCAGCAGATGTCCAGACTATCACCCTTCTGAAAACCACAGAGCTTCCCCCTCTAAATAAACAAGGTGGGTGGATGTTGGAATTGCCAGCCCACTCACTGTAGCTCAATAAACAATGAAAGGTCAGTTGAGCTTGTTAAAAGGTCTATTATCTCCGATAATACACCACCGATGCCAACATACAGCTAAGCATGGCCATTTGATTGGAAGGGAGTGGATGGAAGGGGGCACCTCACTTGGGGAATGGCCTGTTTGCCCCAGGTGGCACCAAGGTGCCATGTCATCCTTCCTTCTGTGCCACTTGCCCAGTAGGACATGGCACCTCCAGCCCCCTCTTGCCTATGTCTAGAATGCCTCCCAGCTTCTAAATCACTGAGATTTATCTTTCCGAAGTAACCCATCTCCTCCCGTTAACCTATAGCTTTGCAAATGTCTACCCAGTTCCACTTTCAAATCCATTCAAACATACTGACAATTGGTAAAGACTGGACGACTGACCCCTCAAGAATACTTGTGTTGCACACTTGCCTTCATTGCTCAGACTATTGAGTATAGGAGTTGGGACATCATGTTGAGATTGTACAGGACATTGGTGAGGCAACTTCTGGAGTACTGTATGCAGCTCTGGTCACCCTGCTACAGGAAGGATATTATTAAATTGGAAAGGTTTTGGAAAAGCTTAACCAGTTTGTTGATGGGAATGAAGGGTGCAAGTTATAAAAACAGGCTGGATCGGCTGGGACTTTTTTTCACTAGAGCTTAGGAGGTTGAGGGATGATCTTATGGAGGTTTATAAACTCATGAGGGGCAGAGATATGATGAATAGCAAACGTCTTTCCTTTAGGGTGAGGGAGTTCAAAACTAGGGGGCATATCTTTACGGTGAGAGTAAAAAAATTTAAAAGGGGACTGAGGGGCAACTTTTTCACACAGAGGATGGTTTGCATGTGGAATGAGTTGCCAGAGGAAGTTCTGGATGCAGATACAGTTACAACATTTAAAAGACATTTGGATAGGTGCATGAAGAGGAAAGGTTTAGAGGGATATGGGCTGAGTTCAGGCGAATGGGACTAGTTTAATTTGAGAAACTTGGCCAGCATGGACCAGTTGGACCGAAGGGTCTGTTTCTGTGCTGTGTGACTATAAGACTGTATGGGTATGGGTGGCTCCATCTGATCATTGAATTTTCTAATTTATCATTAAGAGTGTAGGAGGGCCGAAGAATGTAATCTCCCATGAATGGGGATATTAAACAAGCTGTGTACCACCACAATGTTATTAACTTAGCCTTTAAAATCAAAGAGCATACGTGATTAAACATGAGTGGCAGCAATCAGGTATGGCTGACTACAATTGGAAACCTCGTTTTACCTGTAAGGTCCATTAGGTTTTACTGTTCAACATTTCAATGTGTGATAACAATATTGATGCTGTCCAGTGTTAAAGCTGGTAGCAACTGGAGTATGATTTTCGAGGGGAGTCAGTTGTCAGCAGAGTGGTAAGCAAAACAAAATTTCTCCAAGTCGCCAAAGAAATTTTGTCAGTCTTGGGGGTGGGTCACAATTGGATGAAGAAGCCTGGACTGAACCACTGCTCCAGCCTCCAACCCCTGCTGCCAGACAAAGAGCAACGGAAACCTTGGGTCATCAAGACAAACAAATCCATCTCGTCGCACGGCCCCCTACACACGGTCCTGTCAAATGACAGCTACACAATAACAGGAGTAGAAATGCCTCATGCAGAGCAGCATCCAATTCTGGATTGAGAAATCTCTCTCTCCATTGCAGTGCCAAAATATTCTAAAAGAGCAGTCTCCAATTCCCAAGGTAAGACATTCAAGATAAATTTTGGGGTTAATGGAATTATTAAAATTGTAGCTTCAGTTTGTAAAAACTGAGCTTTAGCCTATGACCTTTTGAACTGACTGACTGATCAATTCAGGGCTACAATCATGCATTGTATATTACCCCCCACTCCTCCACACCGAACCCTACTAAAGGTGCAAGTCACCTGTGCAGCTTATTGTCCACATAAATCAATGTCAGTTAAAAATCAATGACAAAAACATGTAACCCTGCGTTATCTTTCCCATGTCAAGATACAGTGAGAAGAGATTGAGTGAGAGAAGACTAGGTTGGAACATCCACACAAGCACAAACCATGGGGTAAGAATGTCATTATGATGAAACTGTTATGTAATTAGTTTAGGAATAACGAATGCCATTCATTTTCCCTTCTATTCCAAATTCCATTAAGTCCATTGCCTGGACTCTAATTCTGGTTGATCAGTTAACAAATTTAATTTAACCTGAATGGAAAGCCAGAAGCGGCCAGATTTGTCTTTGAAGTATAAACAGCAATATGACATGCACTGGCTTTTCGCTTCCTGTTATCTGCTCTAACCAGGGTGGTTACGGTGACTGAAGAAAGTAAAGATGGAGGTAAGATGTTGACAGTTTGTGAATGGCGTTTATGCTCGATAGTTTGACCTTTTATCAGGAATTCATTGAGAGCCTCTGATTATATCCACTGAGTGGGAGCTCTTTCTTGAGTTTAGAGTCTGTTTCCTGACTTGAGATTCAAAACATGTCATGGTTCTACGTAACAGCACAACTGGAATTGGAGGCTGTGTTGAAAAAAAAAGGCATTATCAAGAAAATAAATTTTTAAATTCCTATCCTGGCCTCTATAAACTCTGAGAGAACCCTAGGGAAGTTCATCCAAACCCAATTAAGCTGTCAGTTTTTATTCTGTAATTGATTCTCAGGATGAACTGGAGTTACTTAGCTAGTCCGCTGTCCTGTGACAGACTGTGGAGAGAGTGAAGAGTTTTCTCCTCCCCGGAAATGGCAAACGAGGTGGCACAACAGCAAAATAATTTAGCAAGTTTATCTGAGGGAAAACGCACCACCTTTCCTCACATCCCCTCCCACCCCAGCTGCCTCTATGGTTACCTTCTGGGCAGGAAGATCCTGTGGACAACTTTCAGATGTCATTTCCCCTAATCAACCTGTTCAGACATGTTATTACATACTTCTGGACCAGTTAGATCTTCAACTTGGGCCTTGTGGCTTGGAGATATGGACACAGCCCAAGAACTCCAACTTGGGCAACTTCCATTTGGCAACAATTAAAACCCTTCAGTAGTCATTACTGGGCACTTAAAAGATTCAAATCTCCACCTCCAGAACCACTGCTGTGGTTATCTCAGTTCCCAGGTAACCGCAGCAACCTACCTGTTGAGTTAGGGAGGGATACCTCCAATTTCACCAATTTGGGGCCAATCAGAGGCATGGACAGTGGGGAGGTAGTTGCCTTTGAAAGCCACCCCTCCCCCTCCCCCTCCCTTTAATTGGACCCCCATGGCCACCTTGTTCCATGACAAGAAGATAGAAATCTCACTGCTGGACACCCCCTACCCCACCCCAACATACACACACAGTGAGGAGCAGGCCTCAGCTGACAGACTTTAGGACCCAAATACTGCTGGCCTCTGATTGCCTATCAGCTGTCTGAAACCCAAGTGAGGCCTGTAACAGGACAAGAACTCGTCCTCACTCTTATCTGTCAGTTCTTAATGAGGGTGAGTTATCTCGACAGTGAGAATGGAGTGTTAGTCACCATCTAACACACTCACCCTCCCACTAAGACAAGGAAAAGGAAAATCTCAGCTTTGTAACCCTCAGGTGAAAGTGGTTTGGATAGCAGCAGATAAGTGGACCAGGGAGAATCAACATGACTCAATTCCCACTTTAGCGTCATACATTCTGCCTGTCCATCTGGTTTTTTTTATCCCCCCCACTGCACCACTATAAATTCCAGTCCACACTTTGATTATGGAAAGGGTCACTGTAATCTTTACTCTGTTTTGATTACATAATCCCACCAGTGATGGCACTGTTGTGCTTCCACTAGTGAAAAACACAATTACAATCCAATAAGTTTACATTACAAATTTGGAGCACAAGATTTATAATGGAAAAGCTGACAGAAAGTGTATTAAAGTGTTTTTCTTTCACACTTGTAACTACCACTGGGTTGATACCAATGTTCACACGATTGAAGCCAAATTAAAAGTCAGAAAGGTCTATACGTTAAACTCAAAGCAGAACCTTGAGCATTATGTTCATATTGTCCTGATCTCGGTGTTGGCAGGCAGGGCCACCATAGATTCAACCAAACGTTAATTCCAGCAATGATGCTGTCAAGAAAGATTGTAACATGGGAGGTGACAGCGTCAGTAATTGTTTGGCTCTTCTGAGAATTAAAGATACATCTTCAGAGATTCTCCGGGGATAAAAGGAGAAACCATTAACACTGGATCGTAAAACCAAACAGAAGCAGCTCAGTCAATATTGTGCATGCCAAAGGCTGATTGAATTTTCAAAAACTGGCTGAAATCTTGAACCAAAATGGTGTCTTGACTTTGCTGATTCCAGATGCTGACGGTCAAACTGCGCATTTTACTTTTGTTTTCATTTCACCTTTCTGACAGTGAAAAGTTACTTTCCACCTCTCCTTTGATCCAAAACCAGACAAATCCTGGGGACAATCTCAATGCTCCAGATGTAACACTTTATCAGTGTATTGACCACATTAGGTTTCTCTATCTACATCCTACCTCCCTGGACAGTATGTCAATTCAACACCAAATTTCACTGAACCAACCATGCCACATTTCACAAGCTATTATTGTGGCAAGTGAACTTTGACGTTTTAGTTGTTTCTGTCTCTGATATCAGACAGACTTCAAGAAACAAAGATACATTCAGATGACAAAAGATTAACATGAACTCTCAGTAGGGTTTGTCACATTATCCAACCCAATTTTCTCATAGATACATCACTTGTACCAGCAGTTCCCCAAGTCCTGTGTGCACAACTTCCTATTAATTCAATTGTGTTGAATTCTTCAACACTGCTTCCTCTTTGTGAGCAGGATACATACAAGGTCATTATTTGTGAGATGAGACAATCCCAAAGTTTACAGCAGGAACGAAGAGTCTATTAACATTTTGGCACTGGAAATTGTCAAGGTACGTAGAGGGAAGAGTTCTATTTAATGATACTGTTCCCTCACTTTTTTATGGTGGAGAATGAAAGAGGTGAGAAGAGGAAGAAGGAAAGAGAGGAAAAAGAAAGGAATATGAGAGAGGAAAAAGAGAAACAGAAAGAGAAGGAATTCTGTCACTTGAGAAGAGCAACCAGAGATAGAATAACAGGAATGGAGAGAAGATTCTCGCCACTCACTCACATTTTTTCTCAGTGTTTCCTTCCCAAGTGTTGGATGTGACCATAACTGGTGAATGTGATGCACTCAGAGCTTGTGCCCCGGACACAGGCATATTTTTGCAGGGTGGATTTTTTGCTTTTTTCTTGTTGATTGCTAATCATAATTCCATCCCTCAAATCAAATTCCCCCAATCCTTGGCTGAATCACAGGAAACAAGGTGTTAATGGTAGGAAAGTGTTTTCCAAAACAAGACTTCTTTTTATTCAATCTGACACAAACGTATCAAAAATTCAGCAACATTAATTTAAGGATATGTTTGGTGACCTTCACACCTCAGCTAGGTTATCAGAATTTAATACTCTTCCATTTAGCTTTCATACAATTTCAGTACAGTAACTTTATAGACATCAGATATTGATTGTCTATTTTCAGAGGACAGTCAAGCACTTTCACGTGTGTGTGTGTGTAGATATATATATATTACATGTATTCAAGAACAGAAAACAACAGATAACGTGGTACCAAGACGTTGCTCACAGAATTTCTGAAGATTGTTTTTGCAGTCCAACCTTTGGCACTGCACCAATGTTTAAACCAGATGCGAAACGTGACCATTCTAAATGAGCAAAATTGACTTTTAACAAAACTATTTTCTCTTAATAATATGAGCCTTCAGCACCTCTCAACCATGAGGACTATTTCCAATGCTCTGCACTATACATAAATTCTAACGCAGTGTGGCAGTTGTCTATAAGCAGTTGTGCTTTGCATTTTATAGCCCCTTACTACAGACTCCTTTAGAAGGCTTAGGTTGGACAACGACAGGAAAGTCAACAACACACGTGAAAAATACCAGCATTAAAACATGACTCTGCTACTTAGCAGAACTTTAATCGAGCGACATCATTTGGGATCATTATTCTTTTTGTTTTTTATTTCAGAGACGATCTGTTGACAGTCCAGGCAAAGAGAGGCACTCTTGATTTGTTTATGCATAAAACTCCTCCTGTTTGTCAGGTTTTTGGTAAGCTATGCTCGCCTGCTTCGGCTCTTCCAATGTGTAGCTTCCCTCGTCCTTTTTTTTCATTCGATAGATCAGCAGCATGACCAGGAAGGCAGCAAAGAGTGCTCCAACTACCCCCCCGACAACAACCGCTGTGTAGGAGAAAACGGAAAAGGGTTAATAACAGTTTACCTCCTGCACCATTAAACAAGGGGAGTCAAGATAGGTGTAGTCTCCAGGTAGACGTGGATCACAGGATCAAACAGATTTATACCATCATTTGTGGATTGAATTCACTCCTCATGTATTTGAAAGCACAGAATCGAGGCCATTCGGCCTACTACTTCCCTTTGAAAGATCTACCCATTTGGTTCCTTTCTTGCAGCCCTGCAACTAATCCATTACTGTTAAACATACCATTGAACTTGCTTCTATGTAAGGAGTGCTGTTTAAACCTGTCCTCTGCCTTTAAGATATTATTGGACAATTTTGTCAAAATTATCCAAAATGCTCAGTGTCCAAGAATTTGGGAAACAGGGAAGGCTTGTTTATTTATTCCTGGGATATGGGGTCACTGACTGGGCCAGTGTTTGTTGCCTGAAGAAGGCCTTCTTGAACCACTGCAGCCTGTGGTGTTTAGTTACACCCACATCATTATTAGCAGGCAGTTCCCTAAGTCGAACAGATCCGAGCATAGGGGTTTTTCAGTTCAGGCCAATGAGTTATAAATGTAACGGCTGGAAGATGTAGCTCATAGTTCCACAGAATTAGATTGAAGTTATAAAGTTGTAACAGCCATTTGGTCTAATTGGTCCATGCCAATAGTTATACAACAGACTTCTCCTCCCATTCTCTTCTTCATCTTACCTTTTCAACATAACCTTGTTTTCCTTAATCCCTCCTGCATTTATTCAGCTTCTATATTATTTTCATTAACCACTCCTTGTGGTAGCAAATGGCACATGTTCACCAAAGTTCCCTTATTGATTTGTTTGGGTGACTAATTTATATTCACAGCCGCAAATCAGGTATGGGATGGCCTTGTGATATAATCGTTGGGAAACTAATCCAGAGATCCTGGTAATGTTCTGAGTACCCTGGTTCAAATTCTGCAGATGGTGGAAGTTAATAAATATCTGGAATTAAGACTCTAATGATGACCATAAATCCATTGTCAATTCTCTAGGAAAAACCCATCTGGCTCATGAATGCCCTTGAAGGAAGGAAACTGACCTCCTTACCTCGTCTGTTTTACATGTGACTCCAGACCCACAGAATCTGATTGACTCTGAATTAGGGATGGGCAATAAATGCTGGTCTGGTCAGTGACACCCTCATCCAATGAATGAATAAAACAAAAGTTCCTTAGAATGTAATTAGATCATATATGAGACAGAATGCTGACAAGAATCTGGGACATATGTAGATTTGTGTTTAATAATTATGATTATAGTTTTTTGTTATATCTAATTGCATATTTTTGGTGATATGTAACATATTAGCATTGTTAAATGTTTCAAAGTGCAAGATTTCTTGGCATGCTTTTGTTAAACAGAAATACATTGCAGCCAATCTGTGCCAGCAACATCTTACTGACATTCAGCTAAATAATAAGGGGCAGTGTTGGTCTCAATAGTATCAAGGATGAGGGGTATCAGTGATGTGAAAAGACCAGAGCAGTTAGGAATTGTTTTTCTTGGCACAGAGAAGCAATGTATAGGATTGAATAAGGACAAAAAAAGGGAATGTTATTGTAGTTATCAAGGCCTAATAATAGCAAATGGCACAGGGAAGTGTAGAAATTGCAGTAGATTATCTCAAAAATAAATTAGGAGAGTGAAACACTGGCAATTAAATATGGGATAATTCAAAGGTGTTTTATAAATATATTAGAGGCAAGAGAATGTCCAGGGAAAAAGTATGCTATTTTAGACCTTAATGGGCTAATGTGTGTAGCTGGGAGATGTGGGTGAGGTTTTAAAATGATTACTTTGTTTCTGTATTCACTACTTAGGAGAAGAATGTAGGTATAGAAATCAGGAATTGCAACTTTAACAAATTAAAGAATTAGATTACAATTAAGAGGGATGGCATATTCATGGTTTTGGTGGGCTTGAATTGGATAAATCTCCAGGCCGAGATGAAATGTACCCTAAGCTCTGTGTGAGGTAAGGGAGAAGATTGCATGGATTTGACATTAATTTTCAAATACAGATATGGAGACAAGGCAGAGGACTTGAGTACAATTAATGTGGTACTATTATTCATGAAAGGAAGGGGGGGGGGAATGAGGGACCTACAGGCACGTAAGTCTAACATCAGTGGTAGCAAAACTACTGAGGGAAAAAATCCGAGAGACAGAATAGGTGCTTGGAGAGACCAGGGTTAATCGAGGATAGCATGGTTTTGTCAGTGGAGATCTCACCAAACAAGTTTGATTGAGTATTTTGAGAAGGTGACTGGATGTGTAGATGAGAGTACTGCAGTTGATGTAGCCTGCATTATAATAGTTTATAATTGACAAAGTGTTACATGAGAGACTGATCAAGAAAATAAGAACCCATAAGATCCAGGACAATTTGGCAAACTGGATTCAAACCTGGGAGAAAGTGAGGACTTCAGATGCTGGAGATCAGAGTTGAAGAGTGTAGTGCTGGAAAAGCACAGCAGATCAGGCAGCATCCGAGGAGCAGGCGAGTCGATGTTTCGAGCATAAAGCCTTCACCAGGAATGAGGGGGTGGGCCGGGATTTGAGAGATAAATGGGAGGGAGGTGGAGTTGGGGAGAGGTAGCTGGGAAAGCGATAGGTGGATAAGGTGAGGGAGAAGGTAATAGGTCAGAGGGGGCAGTGATGGACGGGTCTGGAGGGCGGTGCCTGAGTTGGAGGCTTGGGACTGGGAAATTGTGAGGGGAGGGGAATGAGGAAGTTGTTGAAAACCACATTGATTCCGTTTGATTCCAAAGCGGAATATGAGGCATTCTTCCTCCAGGTGTTGGGTGGTAACAATTTGGTGGTGGAGGAGGCCCAGGATTGCATGTCCTTGATGGAGTGGGACAGGGAATTGAAGTGTTCAGCCACGGGATGGTGAGGTTGGTGGGTACGGGTGTCCCAGAAGTGTTCTCTGAAAAGATCCGCAAGAAAGCGTCCTATTTCCCGGATGTAGAGGAGACCACACCGGGTGCGATGGATGCAATGGATGGCATTGGTAGGGGTACAGGTAAATTTCTGTTGGATGTGGAAGGATCCTTTGGGGCCTTGGATGGAGGTGAGGAGAGTGGTGTGGGCACAGGTTTTGCTCTTCCTGTGGTGGCAGGGAAAGGTGCCATGGATGGGGTGTGGGCTGGTGGGAGGTGTGGACCTGACGTGGGAGTTGCGGAGGGAATGGTCTTTTTAGAATGCTGATAGGGGTGGGGAGGCAAATATATCTCTGATGATGGGGTCCGTTTGGAGGTGGCAGAAGTGGTGGAGGATATTGCGTTTGTTGTTTGCGGAGATTGGTGGGGTGGAAAGTGAGGATTGGAGGATTCTGCCCTTGTTGCGTTGGCTGAGTGGTAGGAAGCAGAGGGTGATGGTTGACGGGTGCTTTTTATGACTGGGAGCCTGTATCCATTGGCATATCACAGGGTTTATCGCTGGTCCCTTGTTGTTCATAAATTGGATTAGTGATCTAGACATAAATGTAGGAGGTACGATCAGTAAGTTCTCAGTAACATGAAAATTAGTGATGTGGCAAAAAGAGAGGAGGAATAGTTTTGACAACAGGATGATATAGATGGTCTGGTGAGATGGGTTGAACAGTGACAAATGGAACTTAATACTTAAAGTGTGAAGTGTGTATTTTTGGAGGACTGATAGGTAAGTGAGTAAATGGTAAGATTTTGAGTGGCACTGATGATCATGTGGTTAGGAAGGCATATGGGAAACTTGCCTTTATTACTCAAAGAATTGAATGCAAGAGCAAGGAGGTGATGATGGATATCATGTTAGTTTGGCCGTAACTGGTGTGCTGTGTGTAGGGTTGGTTGCCACATTATAGGAAGGACGTGCTTGCACTGGACAGCAAGAGAGAAGATTCACCAGGATGTTTCCTGGGCTGGAGTAAAGCAGCAATACAGAGAGAGATGACAGGCTGGGGCTGTTTCCCTTGGAGCAGAGAAGGCTGAGCAGGGACCTCATTGGGGTGTACAAATTTCTGAGCGGCTCAATAGGAATAAACATCTTCCCTCAGCCAAGGGATCAATAATCAGGAGGCATAGGGTCAAGGTAAGGGCTGGAGGTTTACAGGAGAGTGAGTAGAATTTGTTTCACCCAGGTGCTGGGGGCTGGCATCTGGAACTCACTTGCTGAATGGTAAGTAAAAGATGGGAACCATTACAACATTCAAGAACAGTTGAGATGCAACAGCATTTGAGGTTATAGGCTGAGTGCTGGGAAATGGGATTAAAGTACATAGGTGCTTGATGACTGGCATGGACATAATGGGCTGAAGGGCCTGTTTCATGCAATAATATTCTATGACTCTACGTGAAGAAAAAGACTTGATAGAGAAATTTAGATTCATGAATAGATTCAGTATGAGTAATTAAAGAGAATTTGAGGAAATAGTCATGAATCTGAAAGATTGCTTTTCCTGAACTTTCAGAACGGGCATTACTTTATTTTGTCATCAAAGTGGGAAAGGCTGTGGATGGAATGGGAAAACATTCCATTTGTGAAGCTGCCCATCAATCAGTAAATGGTTGGGTTTTTACCCTGTGTTTCCAGCACAATGTGGAAGAGCAATTAGATGGTATATTTTTTTCCTTAAATAACGTCAATTCTCGAAGGAGTGTTTATCCTGTTTTCTGATGTACTCTGTCCAGTACATCAATACTAAGGAAACATGAGACCACATCTGTTTTACTTGCACCATCCAGTTCCTTAAAACAGAAGCAGGGTTCTGCTACAGCATTTATCAGCTCACTGTGGACAAATACATCTGATGGCAGAGAAAGAGGAAGCACATGAAAAGGCATGTTCAATACACCAAGTCATGAAATCATTATGGCACACAAGAGGCTACTTGGCCCATCAAGCCCATGTCAGCACATTCCAGTCCGTTGTTCTATCCTTGTGATCCTGTAAGTTTATTTCCCTCAAGTGTTCAGTCATTTTTCTTTTGAAATCATTTGTCATTTCCATTTCAACTGTTATCACAGGACACAAACCTCAGGCATGACCACTTGCAACAAAACAGAGTTATTCCTCACACCCCATTCCATATTCCTTCAACTGACCTTTTATCAAAGACCTTAGATCGACATCCCATAGTTCTCATACCATCAACAAATGGAAACTCTCCTTTGTCAATTTTATCTCAACCCTTCGTAATCTTGTTAACTCAACTGGATGTCCCCAGCTCCATGGAGAACTACCATTCTTCATGTGAACCTTGTAGTTCATCCCTGGAACCATTCCGGTCAATCCCCACTGCACCCTCTCAGGGACCCTTATGTTCTTCCTGAAGTGTCACAGTCTGAACTAGGTGAGACACTGTTAATTTGTTCATTATCTGTGGGCATCACTGGCAATGGGAACACTTGAAGTACATCCCTCACTGCCCCTTGGGCATTGCACTGAGTGGCCTGCAGAGGGCAATTAAGAGTCAACCCCATTGCTGTGGGTCTGGAGTTACATATAGGCCAAACCAGGTAAGGATGGCAGATTTCTTTCCCTAAAGAACATTTGTGAACCAGATGGATTCTTCCAACAATCAACAATAACCTCTTGGTCACATTCACTAGTTTTCGATTCCAGATTTGTTAGCTGAATTAAAATCTTCCTGTGGCAGGGTTTGAACCCATTTATTAGCCTGGGCCACAGGATTACCACTATGCTACCATCTCCCCCGTGGATATTATGGCATAACTAAAACTTTATAAAACTTCAATATAACTTCCTCATTTTCATACTCAATACCTTTACTTATGAAGTGAGACCAAACTCAGCTTGGTCTTTACTGTGCTCACTATGCCTTTCACAGTATCTTAATATTTAGTTCAGAGTTTTTCAACTTAATTTTAAAGTCTGATTTTGTGAAGGAAAGGCCTAAATAGAATAAACTCGCAAATTACACTGAGCAATATTCACATCTGAACACAGAATCCATTCAAACTGAACTTCCTCCCTTTAAAACCTGCTGAAGAACCTCCTTGAATAAGCTGATGGACACTTCTCAGCCTATGTCAGAGCTCCTATAATCTGGGTAATGATGCCCTTTGAAGTAACACCTACCAGAATGATCTGGTATTCAACATTCTTGATACCAGGTATAAAGTCAAGGCGACTCTGCGTCTGGGGAAAAACCACAATGATACATCGCTGTGTCCGAATCTATGCAGCAAAGACTACTAAAGGAAGCAGCTTACCTACTAACACCTCTTTCCTCTCCAGTATGTTTTTCTGGGGTAACTGTGCAGCTGAAGATGAGCTCCCCGAATCTATTGCATTGTCTATGTCATTGGGGAGGCCTTTCTTCCCAGTGCCCCTCCCGGTTGGTTGTGTGACGACAGCAAACACTTCATTATTTGCCTCTGGATTGATCACTTCTCCTTCCTCGGTGATTTCAAAGTCTCCACTCGGACCTCCTGCAGCAGGAGCCTCCACCTCATTGTTGACAGTCGTCACTTTGACTATTTCACTGGAGTCATCTTTCTGTGTGTGCTAATTTTTGAGAGAAAAAGTGATTTGCAATTGTTCATTGAAAAGTAGATTCATATCCAAGTCCCCTCTGATTAGCTTGCTATGGTAATGACAGCTCTGACAGCAAGTAAAAAGAAGCAAGCTCTCCAATTTGGCTTTCCTGCTTTCAGGATGCACAATGCTTCATTCTGAGACACGGGGGATCGTTTTAATCAAACTATTTTACGCCATCCCAAAATGACTCACTGACGTCAATGCACAGTTAAAGTGGATCTATTGCAAGATCAAGATTGCTGTCAGTTCCTCAATAGGTGGAATAGATTACACCTATGCCCAGTGGATGGGAGACAAATTCAACAATGACTCTGATCCCAAAGGATCTTGCCTGATCCTTTAGATTGAAGTTAAAATCGCTCCCAAGCATCAGCCAGTCACTATGATCCAGATGTGAGCAAAACCAGCAATTGCAAACAAGCTTAAAAAAAAAGCCAAAAGAACTGTGGTTTCTGTAAATCAGAAACAAAAACAGAAATTGCTGGAAAAAACTCAGCAGGTCTGGCTGCATCTGTGGAGAGAAATCAAGAGTTAACATTTCGGGTCAAGTGACTTTTCGTCAGAACTCAGAATGCAATAAACAACTCAGAATGCAAACAAGCTACTGGGCAGTGCATCATGTCCCCTGTACAAAAACAATTCTTAGCCTTGGGGACTCTCTGTATCATTCGAAACAACTGGGAAATACAAAATTATGGGGCTATGGTGCGATTACTGGTGGGAAACTGTAAATACAGACAAATACTATGGAAGTAGCTTCAAAGGCAGTTTATTTTTCTACTCAACATGTTCAGAAATGTTATTACACACCTCTGGAGCAGGTGGGACTTGAAGCCGGGCCTCCTGCTTCAGAGGTAGGGACACTACCCACTACAGGCAGAAAGGACACTGACTGGCCAAGATGTTGATATGAGAAAGTAATGAGGGACTATAGTTTCTCCAGTGACATAAATTGAGATTCTTTGAAATTCCACCTTCTTGTGTTTGTCTAGATGGGTGGAGGAGGAGCAGCTTTGATAATAATATTGGGGTGGCACGGTGGCTCAGTGGTTAGCACTGCTGCCTCACAGCACCAGGGTCCCAGGTTTGATTCCAGCCTCGGGTGACTGTCTGTGTGGAGTTTGCACATTCTCCCATATCTGCGTGAGTTTCCTCCGGGTGCTCCGGTTTCCTCCCACAATCCAAAGATGTCCAGGTTAGGTGAATTGGCCATGCTAAGTTGCCAATAGTGTTAGGTGCATTATTCAAAGGGGAATGGGTCTGGGTGGGTTACTCTTCGGAGGGTCGGTGTGCACTTGTTGGGCCGAAGGGCCTGTTTCCACACTGTAGGGAATCTAATCTAACATTCAGCCGGAAACAGGCACAGATCAGTTCCAACAGGGTTCACTAATTCTGTTGCAAAGAACTTTTTGAAGCTTGGCTACCTAGACAAATGTCTGTGAGTTTTGTTTTCCTCATTCTGAAGTGGATTGTATAAAATGGTAGAGACACAGACAATCCTGAGTTCCTTCTGAGCTATGTCTCCATTCACAGGGAGAGGCTATTCATGTTTCTTTAAGTCTGCGCGGCTGCTGTTAATCCCAGGTTTACATAAGCTTTGACAAGAAAGACCATGGAACTATCAGAGAAAGCTTTGCAGTGAAATCTATTCCAATATTGGGAATGCCCCTCACTGCACTTTGGGGCCAGCGACCATAATTCTATTCGTTTTAAAATAGTGATTGAAAAGGATAGACCAGATCTAAAAGTTGAAGTTCTCAATTGGAGAAAAGCCAATTTTGACAGTAGTAGGCAAGAACTTTCGAAAGCTGATTGGAGGCAGATATTCACAGGCAAAGGGACAGCTGGAAAATGGGAAGCCTTCAGAAATGAGATAACGAGAATCCAGAGAAAGTATATTCCTGTCAGAGTGAAAGGGAAGGCTGGTAGGTATAGAGAATGCTGGATGACTAAAGAAATTGAGGGTTTGGTTAAGAAAAAGAAGGAAGCATATGTCGGGTATGGACAGGATAGATTGAGTGAATCCTTAGAAGAGTATAAAGAAAGTAGGAGTACACTTAAGAGGGAAATCAGGAGGGCAAAACGGGGACATGAGATAGCATTGGCAAAAAGAATTACGGAGAATCCAAAGGGTTTTTACAAATATATTAAGGACAAAAGGGTAACTAGGGAGAGAATAGGGCCCCTCAAAGATCAGCAAGGCTGCCTTTATGTGGAGCCACAGAAAATAGGGAAGATACTAAATGAATATTCTGCATCAGTATTTACTGTGGAAAAGGATATGGACAATATAGACTGTAGGGAAATAGACAGTGACACCTTGCAAAATGTGCAGATTACAGAGGAGGAAGTGCTGGATGTCTTGAAATGGTTAAAGGTGGATAAATCCCCAGGACCTGATCAGGTGTACCCGAGAACTCTGTGGGAAGCTAGGGAAGTGATTGCTGGGCCTCTTGCTGAGATATTTGTATCATTGATAGTCACAGGTGAGGTGCCGGAAGACTGGAGGCTGGCAAATGTAGTGCCACTGTTTAAGAAGGGCGGTAAAGACAAGCCAGGGAACTATAAACCAGTGAGCCTGACCTCGGTATTGGGCAAGTTGTTGAGGGGAATCCCGAGGGACAGAATGTACATGTATTTGGAAAGGCAAGGACTGATTCAGGATAGTCAACATGGCTTTGTTAGTGGAAATCATGTCTCACAAACTTGATTGAGTTTTTTGAAGAAGTAACAAAGAAGATTGATGAGGGCAGAGCAGTAGATGTGATCTATATGGACTTCAGTAAGGCATTCGACAAGGTTCCCCATGGGAGACTGGTTCGCAAGGTTAGATCTCACGGAATACAGGGAGAAGTAGCCATTTGGATACAGAACTGGCTCAAAGGTAGAAGACAGAGGGTAGGAAATCTACTGTCCTTACCTGGTCTGGCCTGCATATGACTGCAGACCCACAGCAAAGTGGTTGACTTTTGACTGTCCTGTGGAATGGCCTTAGCATGCAACTTTGTTCAAGGGAAAATAAGTGTTGGCCCAGTCAATAGTGACCAGTGTCACCCAGTGACCCCACGTCCCAAGACTAAATAAAAAAAAGAAAATAACTAGCGCATCCAGAATGCCATGGAGGGGGGGGGGGGGTGGTTGGGAATTCCAGGATTTGGACCCAGCAACAGTGAAGTATTTCCAAGTCAGGATAGTGAGTGGCTTGGAAAGGAGCTTGCAGGGGGTGGTGTTCCCATGTGTCTGCTGGGAGAAAGTGAGGTCTGCAGATGCTGGAGATCAGAGCTGAAAATGTGTTGCTGGAAAAGCGCAGCAGGTCAGGCAGCATCCAAAGAGCAGGAGAATCGACGTTTTGGGCATGAGCTGAAGAAGGGCTCATGCCCGAAACGTCGATTCTCCTGCTCTTTGGATGCTGCCTGACCTGCTGCGCTTTTCCAGCAACACATTTTCAGTCATGTATCTGCTGCCCTTGTCCTTTGAGATGGGAAGCATCGTGGATTTAGAAGGTGATGTTGAAAGAACTATGGCAAAGTTGCTGCAGTGCATTCGGTAGAAGATGTACACTGCTGACACGGTGCCAATTGATGAGGGGAGTAATTGTTTAAGTTGGTGGATAGTGGCCCAATCAATTGAGGGGCTGCTTCGTCCTGGATTGCATCAAGTTTCATGAATGATATTGGAGTTGCACTCATCTAGCCACATCACACTTCTGACTTGTGTCTTTGTAGATAGATGATGGACAGCTTTGGGGAGTCAGGAAGTGAGTTACTCGCCATGGTATTCCCAGACTCTGACCTGATATTAAAGCCAAAGTATTGATAATGCCATTAGAGTGAGCTTTCAAACTGACAAACAGAGAATTATATCACATGTAGCACCAAAACAGGTAATTCAGCACAATTGGTCTTTGCTTCTGTTAATGCTCCACATGAACCACACTCCTTTGTGTTTATCCAGCTTCCTGTAAATGCTGTTTCCCTTGGTTACTGCTTTTGGTGATACTGGAGTCCTCACTCTCATCACTTTGGGTTAAAAAAATACATCATTCCTTGTTGGATTTGTTGGTGTCCATTTTATATTATTTACTTCTATGCGCTCTAGCTTTTGTCTCATGAAATAGATTAGAACATCAGACCAGGTGTAGGCCATTCGGCCCTGTCATTTTAGATCATCACCAATCATCTCCTTAATGTCAGTTTCCCACAATATCTCCATATCCCTTAATCTCATTCGTGTCCAGAAACATATGGATTTCACTTTTGAACTTAATTAAATGAGATTCCACAACTCATTGAGGTACAGAATTCCAAAGATTAACCACACTCTGAATAAAGCAATTCTTCCTCATCTCAATCCTAAATATCTAACCCCTTATGGGGTACATCCTATTTGTATCCACCCTGTCATACCCTGTCACACGTTTCTATATTTTTATGAGATGCAGGGAAATTCATCAGATGGGTGTTTCGCAGGAGGAGGTGATGGCATTGTTCTGATATAACACCTTCACTGACAAGTTAACCTGGGAACTTTCTAACCCCCAGAACTCTTCCTGAAGTATCACTCTTCCTATATGCTGTAACAGGCTAACTGGCAGCCAATTGTAATAGGCTCCTTTTCAGGTTTGTGACCCATGACCAGTGGGGTTTCATCGGGATCAGTATCAGGACTACAACTGTTCATAATATATATTAATGACTTGGAGGAAGGAAATGAATGTCCTGTAGCCAAAATTGCAAATGACACTGAAATAGGTGTAAAGGCAGATTGTGAGAGGGATATAAGCAGTTTACAAAGTGATATTGATAGGCTAAGTAAGTGGAGTAAAATGTGGGAAAATTTATAGTTCATTTTGGAAGGAAGAACAAAGTTTCATTTAAATGGAAAATAAACTGCAGAAAGCTGCAACACAAAGGGACTTGTGCACGAAACACAGAAAGGTAACCAACAGAGACAGCAGGTAATCAGGAAGGGCAAGGGGAATGTTGGCCCTTATATTTCAAAGGGGTTGAAGTATAAGAGTAGGGAAATCTTACTGCAACTGTACAAGGTGCGCAAGCAGTTTTGTTGTCCTTATTTAAGGAATGATATAATTTTATTGGAGACAGTTCAGAGAAGATTCATAATGAGTGGTTGCTGGTGTGGAGGGATTGTCTTCTGAGTAAAGGCTAGACAGGTTGAGACTCAGATGAGAGGCTGAACTCTCTACTCTCACTTCTATTTTTAATGTCTTAACTTGGAACCCATTGTAACAGAACATCTATTAACACATATTAACCTGGAACCCATTGTAACAGCAGGCCTGTTTGTATCATCTCCTATCTTGGCAGCCACTGTTACATGAAAATTTCGGGACACTTGCTTCCATACTCATTTCGGATGGCATTGCCATCTTGATCACCTATGACCTCTGTACAAAGTTTATCTTTCATTAATCTGGGGCTTAGTCCCCTTTGACCAATGCACAGAGTAACAGTTCAGATAGAGTCAAAGACTGTCCACTTCCCCCATGTTCTCCATCAGACAATTCTCGAGGATCATCCCTCAGGGGCCCCCAGCACTTCCACCGTTGAAAGGACTCCTTGCAATATGTGCTTTCCATAGGCAGTGGTTATAAGCAGGCCCTAGGCCTGACCAACTTTACTTTGCTCCCACCTCCTGGAAATTACATCTATTCAAAATTCTAATGCCATTTTAATTCCCAAGTGTTGTCTTCCAAAATGTCATACATTTAACTTGCAACTAAGAAGACAAGGAAATTGTAAACATTTGGTGTTCCAGAGTATTCTGCACTAGGCTCCAGTCAGAATTAAAGAACACAGAATTAAATTTGTCTTCTACACCCCAACAGGGAGGTTTATTTCTGTAGTTGTGCACGCTGCACAGTTCAGAAACCTGGCTGATGAGCCATCAGTCAACTCTGAAAGAGATACTATCTTGACATAGCATACAATATGTAACACAGAGACTCTCAGTTATCTAAATATGACAACTTACCTCTGTGATGTAAGGGACATGTGAGAGGGTTTTCTGAGTGCTCTCTGTGAAGCTTGCCAATGAAGCTTGGCTTGTGTGTACATCTGCTGTCGATGCTGGTCTGGCCACCTCACTAACTCTGGTGGCACTCCTTGTGATTGACTGCACTGTGGTTGCTGCTGCAGTAGCGAGTGGCACAATGGCGATGGTACGGGCAGTCGGCATGGCGACAGTGCTGGTGGTGATGGCGCTGGCGGTTGTCGAGGCGCTTGTGGTCGTTGCCAGGAGAGTTGTGGTGGAGGCAGCAGCTGGCATGGTGATGGGGACTGGCGCCATTGTCGAGGTTGCTGCCCTGGTGAGAGTGGAGGCGGACGGTGTGGGTGAACTGGCCGTGCTGCCGCCCGCCAGGGAAGTGAAGGCAATCGGCTGAAGCGAGCCGAAGGATGTGGTGGATGGCGGAGAGGTAACCGGCCTGGCCATGCTGGTGGTAAACCGCAGCTCAGTGTCAAACTCAAAGTCTGAAAAGAAAAACACAAACACTGAGTTTAACCTGATGACCATAGATTGTACAAACCATGGATGGGAGTGTCATATAGATGCCATCGCATTCATTGAGCCTGTGCTCGCTCTTTGAAGGTGCTATCTGATTAGCTCCCCTTCTTTGCTTTCTGCCCATAGGCAGGTATGTTTTTCCTTTCAACTGCTTATCATTTCTCTTTTGGAAGTTAAAATGAAATGTTTCCAACATCCTTTCATTCCAGGTCACAGCATATGGCTATACTTATATATGACACATCACACATGCACACATCAGATCTCACACTAGAATGGCTACTCCATATTAACCTGTCCTACTAAAACATACAACCAGATCTGACAATAACATGTTGCCAATTCCTTCAGGATTGTGAACAGGCAAGAGACCAGAGGAGAAGGTGGAATCAGGCCTTCTAGAAGATTCTTTTTCACCAAGTGATCTCTGAGAAAGAGCCTTTGCTGTTTTGCCTGTGTTGAGAGGTCCCCCATTGCCAGTGCAGGGATCATGTCCCAGAATGACTATGATCAGGTCAGATCACCAGTTGGTGGAAATATCAGAAAAACAAACAAACAGAGGAAGTGCCAGAGAAACTCAGCTGGTAACATCTGTGGAGAGAGAAAGCAGAGTTAATGCTTTGAGTCCAGTCACTGAGGTACAGCACAACTTAAGGCAATAACATAGTTTGGTGCTGGTGATGACCTGGAGATTATTGGCAAAATTGGCAAATCAAGGGGAGGTGAGTGGTCCAAATTAATTTTAAGAACATTTGTAAATTGAAAATGAAGTTTGAACAATGTTTGATCTGCCTGTTTAGCACATTTCTCCACCCATTTCTAAAAGCATTGTCTTGTTTTTAATTCTAACTATTGTATCCTAAGGTAGCACAGGAGAGTGGCAACTCTGTCCATTTTTCACTGTATTCCTGTACTCTTTTATTCAGGTATACCTGACAATAAAATTAAATCTAATCTCATTGGCAGGGGAACAGTTCCTTAATAATTTATTCTTCATGTGTGATTGGTTGGGATTGTACCATTATATGATTGTGTAGAATGAAGGCAATGAGAGGAATTTGGTGTGTGGTGTATAATATACAGCTAACTCAGCAATGACCACGGACCAACATTAGAGACACTGTCTGTGAGCTGAGTGATGAGAAGCCCATAAACAAAAGGAAGGATGATCTCACTGATACTCAACATCCTCTGACCACTGGAAGGAGGTTACACACAGTGGACAGGAATTTTCATTTACATTGGGACCCTGACCCAGCACTGTGTTGGGAACAGTCACCTGACTGTGATATTACCTTGTTTAGTCAGTAACTTGCCAGAACTTGTCCTTACCAGTGCATGTACGAAGATTTGCAAATAACACAGCCCGCTATTGCAGGTGAGAGGGACAGAGAAAGAGAGTGAGAGACAGAGATAGACAACAGACACAGAGAGAGAGAGAGAGACAGACAGACGGAGACAGAAAAATAGAGGTTGATTCCACTACTAGGTGACCTCTCAGAATTGTTTTAGTTTGAAATAAACATGCCGAGGCTGTCAGCAATGGTGGGAGGAAATCCATCCACAGAGTGGCCAGTGGTTGGGTGGGTGGAGAAGTGATCTGACAGTCTTATCTCTGGAGGACTGTTCCCTCTCTCTCGCCTGCTGCTTTCCTCCTCTCTCCCTCCTTCTGTCTATCTCTCTCTCTCTCTCTCTCGCTCTGTGTCACCTCCACTCAGCTCCCCAGTCCCTATCCAGCCTTTACCTTCCCTCCATTGGTACTTGCTGGTTTCTCCTCGAACACCGTAGCAAACGGTGCTCACCATCGCTGTTTGTACCCCATATTGGGGCAAACATTCTGCCCATGAGACTCTGCTCAGATTATTTCCCTGCTCCAATGTTGGTTGGGTCCTAGTTGGGATTAAGCTCCCACTCTGGTGTTCTGGACACACTATCAGCCTTGGTTCTCCAGTTCTTGTTTTAACTTCCAATTTTGGAAGTTGCTGTCACGCACAGACCTGGGAAACCCACAAAATCAGCATTCCCTCTAATCAACTCAAATAGCAGGGATCAACTCCAGTTGGAGACAAGGATGCAATCTGCGGTTTTGTAAAATCAGAGGGTTTTTACTTTCAGTGGAGCTGACTATGACAGAGTGCTGATGGAAGCTTGAAAGTGGCAGGGAGATCAACTTACACAGCAGTCAGCATTGACAATGCTGATCACTGCTCTGTGTTCAAGTCAAACTGTCTGCACTTACCAGGAGAGGACTCAGACAAGTTGGCCTGAAACACTCCCATCGTTAAATAACTCACCATCAAGACCCACACATGAAGGCTTATCCGTAAGCTGAGGCATCGCATGGCAACCAAATAACAAACGCGACACAAGTAATTGGAAAACACCATGACCATTTCTGATTGGCAAGATGATGGGGTCAGGCCCAGTTAACCATATGCCATTTTAGGGGCAGATTTTCAGAATATGAGCTGTGCATTTAAAACAGAGATGAAGATGAATATCTTCTCTTAGAAGATGGTGTATTTGTGGAATTCTTTACTGTAGAGGGCTGTTTAGGCTGGGTCATTAAGTATATTCGAGACTCTGAGATAGACTGACAGATTTTTAACCAGGAAAGGAATCAAAGGCAGTACAGTGGAGTTGAGGATTATCAGATCAGCCCTGATCACATTGAATGATAAAACAGACTCGAGGGATTGAATGGTCTTCTTCTGCTCTTACGTCTTATGATCCAAACACAGAGAATGGCACTGGGAGCTCAGCCCCAGCTTTTCTCATTCAATTCCAGTTCAAGTGGCCGGAGTTAATAATGCAAATTACTTTTTCCATTCTTATTTAGGGAACGTGATTTAATGAGGGAAAAGGGAAGGCTAGCCAAAGAAATGTCAGCAAACGATCGGACTGAAACCAAATAAAACTGTCATTGCCATGATTTTAATTCAAGTTTATGGTTCTTCCAATTTCCACATTACTGGGAATGTTGAACCAGGAATGATTCATCCCTGTGTGAAGACCCTTTTGTTTTGTGGAACTTTTTTTTGGTGGATGACAGCATCAAAATGAAACGGGGGAATACTCTGACGGAGGGTATGAGGGATGAAGAACTAAGAAGGAAAAAGACAAATAGAAAACTAACTGCAGTGGGTGGTGTTCTAGCCTGATACTTCAGAACACACAGAATTGGTGTGAGTGGAAGCAGGCAAGAATAACCAGAATGGATCAGTTTTCTGCTTGGCTGACAAGAATAGATGCTGATGTTGAATTAGTCCAATAAGAAGACTGTGTTACTGTGTCTGTGCGTTACACTGTTGGAAAAGGTAGAGAGCTAAAACTGGAAGAGCTGAAGGTTATGGATTGTACACATCCACTGTTGCTGTTTGAGTGTTGCCAAAGCCCACCATATCATTTACAGATAGCACAGAAGGACATCTGTGGGGATTATATCGCTGAGGATTGTTGAGACCTGATTCTGAGCGAACTCATAGATTTCTACCTAGGTAGTGTGTTATGAAGATGTGGGTGTAATGTACCTTTAAGAGAGTTAAAAGCTAGCAAACTACCTGACAGCACCAAGTGTTCTGAATAAGGTAACAATGTAACACTGGGTTGAAGCTAGCAACACATTTTTGAAGCTAGGGTTACCTGGAGACAAATACAGATTTGAATTGGGCCAGTTTAAATTATACTCCAAAAAAAACACAAATTCCAATCCAGTTTGAACTTAGTATATTGCCAATCTTAAAAGCCAATGGCACAATCTGATGCTTTGGGGTATAATACCAGGGAAAATGGAACAGTTTGGAGGAGAACTGCCACACCACCAGCATGTAGACACAGTCTGGAAAATAGCTTTCTCTAAGTTATCATTATCGATCAGTAATCTGCGAAACAGAAATCCCTAAGAAGAAGAAAAGAAGACTGATGAAGATATGAAGAGAAGATTTGATATCTGGCTGGTTTTGAAAACTTGAATTTTTAGTAACTCTTAATCGGGGGCTTTTATCAGACTAGTATTATAGAAGGGAAAAGATAGGTTAGAGGAAGGAATTGTAAATAATTGTTAGTTAATTATTCTCTGTTATACTTTAAGAAATAAGGCTGTTAATTTGTACTTTAATTAGTTCTTAGCCTCTTGAATTTTCACAGATTACTGCATGGGATAAATCTTTTTTGTGTTGCTGGTTAAGCTGGAGAGTTTACCCCGCGTTGTAACAAGTGTTAACCATGTCTGACAACATCAGATGGAGTGTGGCAGCTGGTGAATATGACTCATTTGTAGAAATTATTGAGTGAGGAATGAGAGGTTCTAATAATGGAGGCAGAATTGGAAACAATGTGTGATAGCAAATGAAGGCACATCTGTTGAGGAGATATTGTGAGCACTTGAAACTATTTGAAGTATATCCTTGTTCCATCGGCTGCTTAAAGTGAAACTGTGGTATCAATTTGAAACATTGTTTGCTGGTTAATCAATATTTGAATTATGTTGACTTTGTTGGTTTGTGAAATCTTGTCCAAATGGTTTTCTTTTCATCTCTCTAAGTGGTTGGTCTCTATGGGGGTCGTAACACGAGAAAAACATGACATTTAGTTTCAGAAACAAGAGACTAATTTGTTAACTTTTACTATAAGATGTGGAGAATGTTCTTTGGAGAATCAGTTCAGCGATTCTGTCATTTCTAGAAAATATGGGAATGGCAAACAAAAAAAAATACAATGACTTGATTCTCACACATGAGGCAATGTACATCCCACAGGGCAGTATCCACCTCTATCTGTGCATCAGGATGGGGGCTGTGGAGGACTCAGCAACAACTTCTATTGATCCCAAATCCTGCACACTGGCAATCACCCACAAAGCCCTGCACGCATGGACATAAAGAAATGGATGCCAAAGCTGGAAGGGAGAGATTAGGAAAAGCGAGCAAACTGAATGGTTTAGAGGCAAGCATTCCATAATAATGAAGAGAGAGCACAGAAGTGGAAGTGGGAAATGTTGCAGGAATTTTAAAGAGGACTGAAGCAGATTGAAGATTTCGCCACCCTGATGGAGAACATGGGATGAGTAACAAACGAAAAGGGCAAAGTCAGAATAATAAGTATTTGAGAGGGACAAAGTTCAAAATCACACAATACCAAATTATAGTCCAACACTGACAACTCCACATTATATTTGAGAGAGATTTAAAAAAATAAGCTTATAAATATACAAGTGTGTGCAAAATAATAGCTGGTATCTTCTTACCGTTTCCATGAGGGAAGTAACACAACATTTGCTGCCAACCCCCAGAGGAGGGATAACTGAATATGGGCATCCTTCAAACCAAACTCCTTCTCTACTAACCATCCATTCAATGATCTGCTATTATCACCAAAGGGCAACTGGATCCATAAACAGTCATTTACCTCATGGCATTTCCATCAATAGAACTGATGCTGCTGACCATTACAGAGTAAATGATCACATACTGAGATTTATTTTCGGTAAAAGCAGGGGCGGAAGCTAATCTTATTTTTCAATGTGATGTTGTACGGTTACCCTCGCAACACATCTTCTTGGGGTTTTCTTCTGCTGTATAGTCCTAGGGTCATAGAGATGTCCAGCATGGAAACAGACCCTTCGGTCCAACCCATCCATGCCGACCCAGATATCCCAATCCAATCTAGTTCCACCTGCCTGCACCCGGCCCATATCCCTCCAAGCGTCCTATTCATATACTCATCCAGATGCCTTTAAAATGTTGCAATTGTACCAGCCTCCACCATTTCCTCTGGCAGCTCATTCCATACACGTACCACCCTCTGCATGAAAACGTTGCCCCTTGGGTCTCTTTTATATCTTTCTCCTCTCGCCCTAAATCTATGCCCTCTAGTTCTGGACTCCCCCCATCCCAAGGGGGTCTATTTAGCTTATCTATGCCCCTCATGATTTTATAAACCTCTATAGGGTCACCCCTCAGCCTCCGATGCTCCAGAGAAACCAGCCCTAGCTTGTTCAACCTCTCCCTCTACTTTCAAAGTAAAGGAACTTGCTGCTTGTCAATTCAATATGCCAAAGGACAAACTGAACAGGATAGAGATGAGAAGCTTATCTTACCAAAGGCTGCAAGGTGTCAAATCTCTTCCGAGCTGTATAGTTGGAACCAAAGTACAATTGGGATTGAAAAGAATTAAGTGGACTCATTAGCTATTTTCTCATCTAAGGTTTTTATATAGAATTAGAGTGATACATCACAGAAGAGACTATTGGTTCCTTCTGCCCATCTTTGGAAGTGCTCTGCAATTAGTCTCAACTTATATTCACTCCTCCGATGACATAAAGGCAAAAATAAGAATTGAGGCTAATGTCAAGATTTACTTCACATAAAGATTCAGTTGGGGGAATAGCTAATTTAAGAATGAACAATGATGAATCATTACAGTCATAGTGTCATTAAGATGTACAGCACGGAAACAGACCCTTCAGTCCAACATGACCATGCCAACCAGATATCCCAATCTAATCTAGTCCCACTTGGCCCATTTCCCTCTAAACCCTTCCTACTCAGCCACTCCCTGTAGCTCAAACCCTCCAACCCTGGCAACATCCTTGTAAATCTTTTCTGAACCCTTTCAAGTTTCACAACATCCTTCTAATAGGAGGGAAACCAAAATTGCATGCAATATTCCAAAAGTGGCATAACCAATGCTCTGTAGCAACATGACCTCCCAACTCTATACTCAATGCTCTGTCCAATAAAGGAAAGCAGACCAAATGCTTTCATCGTTATCCTATCTACCTGGGACTCCAATTTCAAGAACTATGAACCTGTACCAGTTTTCTGACACCTCACCTGTGACTATCGATGATACAAATAACTCAGCAAGAGGCCCAGCAATCACTTCCCTAGCTTCCCAGAGAATTCTAGGGTACACCTGATCAGGTCCTGGGGATTTATCCACTTTTATTTGTCTTAACACATCCAGAACTTCCTCTCTGTAATATCTTCCATGTCCTTCTCCACAGTAAACACTGATGCAAAATACTCATTTAGTATCTCCCCATTTCCTGCAGCTCCACACATAGGCTGCCTTGCTGATCTTTGAGGGGCCTTATTCTCTCCCAAGTTACCCTTTTGTCCCTAATGTATTTATAAAATCCCTTTGGATTCTCCTTATCCCTCTTTGTCAAAGTTATTTCATGTCCCCTTTTTGCCCTCCTGATTTCCTTCTTAAATATACTCTAGTTCCTTTATAGTCTTCTAAGGATTCACTCAATCTATCCTGTCTACACCTGACATATTGCTTCCGTCTTTTTCTTAACCAAAACCTCAATTTCTCTAGTCATCCAGCATTCTCTACACCTATACTGTCTCTGGACTCCTATTATCTCATTTTTGAAGACTTCCCATTTTCCAGCCGTCCTTTTACCTGCGAACATCTGCCTCCAATCAATTTTTGAAAGTTCTTGCCTAATACTGTCAAAATTGGCCTTCCTCCAATTTAGAACTTCAACTTTTAGATCCGGTCTGTCCTTTTCCATGACAACTTTAAAACTAATATAATGATGGTCACTGGCCCCAAAGTGCTCCCCCACTGACACCTCAGTCACCTGCCCTGCCTTATTCCCCAAGAGTCGGTCATGTTTTGCAGCTTCTCTAGCAGGTACATCCACATACTGAATCAGAATATTTTCTTGTACACACTTAACAAGCTCCTCTTTATCTAAAGCCCTAAAACTGTGGCAGTCCCAGTCTATGTTTGAAAAGCTAAAATCCCCGACCATAACCATCCTTTTATTCTTACAGATAACTGCGATCAGATCCTTCCAGCATGAGTCAGATACCCTGGACCAGCAGGTTTTCGCTCATCTAAACATCCACCCAGAAAGTGTTCTCTGCAGTCACAACACAGAATTACAAAGATATGGTTCTGCTCTTTGAAAGCTTTTTTGAAAGATTCATAAGTAAAATCAAGGTAAGGTTGAGAATGAGATAGACACAATTCACACACGTGCATTCTTTGATTTGCTAACTAGCCCAGCAGTTATCAGGGTGGTAGGACAGTGGTATTGTCACTGAGCTATACATCCAGAATCCTAGTCTAGTATTCTGAGAGCATGGGTTCAAAATCTCACAATAGCAGACAGGGAAATTTGAATTTAATCGTTAAAAATCTGGAATTAAAAAGGGTGAGTGAGCCATGGTAGGGAGGGCGGTGTTGAGATGGAGGGGCGTGTGTATCAAACTCCAGCTTTAGCTGTTTGCTGGCTTTTGGGGTAGTTTAGAATAAAATCAAATACCCCACTCGCTACAGGGAGTGAGGAACGTTTAACAGGAACACAATAGATAGTTAACTTACAGCCTGATCCTCCAGAACCAGAGTAGACATTTTCATCCTCATCATCTGACCCTGATCCTTCGAGATCTGTTAACGTTGCCAGATCTTGTGTCTGTCGGGATGTGTGGTAGGTCTGGGGTGGAAGAGACAAATAAACAACATTAGCATCAAAGAACTGGATTTGACAATCAGCCCCATTTATTGAGGAGGCTGAGGAGTATTGTGCAGCAGAATTCACGCTGGAATGAAGGGGGGATGGATTGGGAAAATAAAAAATATTTTTCTATTTCTATTTTGTATTGACATTGTTTTCAATTCTTAAATCACAAAGCTCAGAAGTGAACACAGATCACTGGACAGCAAAACAGTCAGGACATCAGCAGCTGAGTGGTAGGTCTGAGGGCAGCGGAAATATTGCTGGATTATTCAGTACAAACCATTTTCAACTTTAAACAAAAATTGAGACACCTCTATCACCAACATACTCCCTTCAAATAACTGCTTGGATGTGGTTGAACCTATTGCAATGGTCCAGTTAATTCTTAAAGTGATTTAACAAGTAGACAGGAATCTAAATTTTGCTTGGTCAGTTATCAGAGTCTAGATTAGAGTGGTGCTGGAAAAGCACAGCAGGTCAGGCAGCATCCGAGGAACAGGAAAATCAATGTTTTGGGCAAAAGCCCTTCATCAGGAACAGAGGTAGGGTGCTTGCAGAGTGGAGAGCAGCCATTGCTTTTACCTTGGTCAATTATCAGTCAACTGCGGTCAACTGTAGGTCCACAGCTGAGGTGTGTGTCATAAGGGTGCCAGGTTAGGAATTCCAGAACTTGGACCCAGCAATACTGAAGCAACAGCAATATACTGTACACCCACAGCGAGGCCGTGTATAATCCAGGGAGAAAACGAATCTGAAGTTTTCGTGAGTCTGCTACTCTCCAACCTCCTGGATCTGCCAGTCTGGCAGGTGCTGTCAAAATGGTCGATTCATTGGCAATTGTAGCTGTTTCCAGGCAAACAGTCTCTGGGCAGGAGACATTGAGCTCCCTTTCTGAAGAGCTGCACATTCATATCCCCAGCCTCAATTAATATTCAGGCTCAACCTGAACGTGTGACAGGAGCTGAGCTGTGCTGTCAGCTGGCACAGTCACTTCGTCTGGGCCTCACCTGCTCAGAGGAGAGAGGAAGCTAACAAGAAACAGTCAGACCTTCCAGCGGCACAATCATCATCTCCCCTTAGCCAACAGTACAGCGGCACTCAATGTGTTTGAGAGGGACTCGGCTCAGCGCCAAACTAACTGTTGAAATGATCCAGCTCTTCAAAGCACAGCAGACGTCTACGTGCTGTCACTAGGCTCATTTAACATATTCCTGGCAATGCAGCAAAGGACAGAAGAACACATAAACCGATGTGATTTAATGTCACCACAGTATCACCAGTGACAGCCCTGTAACCACCAACCCTTCAGCCCAGTCTAGAGCTTAAAATACTCTCTGCCATTGTTTTGACAGGGCGATGGATCTGATTGCATTGCAGGATGTTGTCAGTTGTATTAAACATGGTGCAAACGTTTCACCCAGCCACAGATGATGGCCTTGGGGTCTCTGATTGATACTGATTACAGCTCTGAACACATCCTCCTGACTGATTGGAGACAAGAAAGATAACCCAAGATCCTGTCTTCTTCACTCCCTCCTTTCTTAAGCAAAAACAGACCAACCAAACCCCGGACTCCTTCATTCTGTAACAGGATGAGGGTGTCACTGGCTGGGCAGCATTTGTTGCCCAGAGGCCAGTTAAGAGTCAGCCACATTGCTGTGGGTCTGGAGTCACATGTAGACCAGACCAAGTGAGGACAGTAAGTTCCTTCCCTAAAGGATTTTATAGTGAACCAGATAGGTTTTCATACAATTGGCAATTAATTTATAGTAGTCATTAAACTCTGAATTTTATTGAATTCAAATTCCACCATCTGTCATGGGGAGATTCGAAGCCAAGTCCCTAGAACATTACCCAAGTCTCTGGATTTACAGCCCAGTGATAATACCACTCGCACATCACCTCTCTTGCTGCACTCTTCAAGTTCTCAATGAGGAATTTACAAACGAACACATGAATGAGGAACAGAAGCAGGGCGCTTAGCTCCTTTAGCCTGCTCCGTCACTCAGTAAGGACATGGCTGATCTGACTGATTCCCCAACTCTACATTCTTTATCCAACACCACTCCCTTGCTTATCAAGATTCGATCTACGTCTGCCTTCAAAAATATTCATTGCCTTGTGAGGAAGAGAGTTCCAAAGAGTCACAAGCTTCTTTGAGAAAAGTAATTCTTATGTTAGTGGACAAGAATTGAAATAAAATGAAATAAAAGTCAGACTTGCATTTATATAGCACCTTTTATAATCACTGGGGATAGCAAGGCTCTTTGCAGCCAATGAATTGCTTTTGAAATAGTGTCACTATAAGGGCATCAGTTCAACATTTGGTTCAAACCTCTGGCAGTGTAGCACACTTTAATAATCGCACTTCAGCACCAGCCTGGAATTTTGTGCTTGTTTTTAGATGTGAGCCATACCAACTGCGTTGAGGGCAAATTCTTGGTAATGGGGCAGATGATTCTTTCAATTCATCCCTTATTTTCTGGGCATTATTCTGGGGACAACTGAATACTACATTAGATATGCAGTCCAATATACTGGCAACTCCACAGTTGAGAATAGGCAGAGCTCTCAAACAAGACTATCTGAGGGTCTCCAGAGGACAGTGTGAATTGAAGAATGTACATATGATGACATACAGGGAATTTTCACTAAACTAAACTAAATCATAAGATTTGGAATTTGACTATATCTTCTAACAAACTGTAGTATCAGGGAATAAAATTGAATATTTCAACATAATTGTATTTGCTGCATTAAGGTGCAGTTCAATTTAATCATACCCTAAATTATTGGGATGGGTGTGCATCCAGTTTGAGGTCTCATTCATTTGACTTATTTACAAACTCAGTGTAGTAGGTCTGTTCCTCACCAATTGACAGTGCAGTCCGTATGAGTGTTCAGTCTTCAGGCTGACTTGGTAAACTGATACCATCATCGAAAACCAAGCTGAACAAATGAAGTTATCCAAAATAGGCTGCTGATGAAATGACAATACACCTTGCCCAAGGAGAGAGCACTGCAGTGCGGTTGAGCGACCTGGCCAATACTGTTTTGGTGGCCTCAAGATAGTTATTTTGTAACATCAAGCGATTTCTCTTTCCCACGCTCTAACGTAAAATAATCCTGTGAATTGTCTCAATATCAAATAGAAAGCGAACTCTGAAATTGTAACCAATCAAGGGTAGAAAATTCATGTTAAACACCATCAGGATTTAACAAAAATCTTCCTGGTTTATACTATGGTAACACAGGTTTGGACAGAATTAGGGTTTGCATTACATGATATATATTGGATCCACATCATGCAATTAAAATCGGCTGTGATAGTTTAAAGGGATATTGTCATCAGAAATTTATTACTTACTGCCAGATGGTTATGTGTCTAATCTACAGTAAATTTTACTCAAATGTCTGGCTTTAAAGAGCTAGTGAGCATTGATAATCTACACTGTTTTTCCATCTCTCTGAATTGCCTGACTTCGAGTTGTTCCGAAGGGTCTGTTTCCATGCTGTACATTTCAATGACTCGAGTGAAAAATGTCCCAGCAAAAAGTGAGGTCTGCAGATACTGGAGATCGGAGTCGAGGGTGTGGTGCTGAGGGAGCGCAGCGGGTCGGGCAGCATCTGAGGAGCAGGAGATCGACGCTTTGGGCCGGAGCCCTTCATCAGGAATATTCCCTGCTCCTTGGATGCTGCCTGGCCTGCTGTGCTTTTCCAGAAACGCACTCTCGACTCTGAAAAATGTCCCAGCCTATTTTTATAACTCCAACCCTCCATTCCTGGCAACATTCTGGTAAATCTTTTGAGTCCTCTCCAGTTTAATGACATCTTTCCAAAAGCAGGGCTGGTGCTCAATATTTAGACATAACACCATCTTAACAAAAACTAATAAACTTTTAAAATTGATAAATGCTGGTAAGTGGAGTTGAAATGCCCATCAGCCATGATTGAATGGCGGAGTCAACTCGATGGGCCGAATGGCCTTACTTCCACTCCTATGTCTTATGGTCTTATTACAAACTTTGGGATGGCATGGTGTCTCAGTTCGCACTGCTGTCTCATAGTACCAGGGACCAAGTTCAACTCCAGCCTCACACAACTGCCTGTGTGCAGTTTGCACAATCTCCCCACATCTGCATGGGTCCCCTCCAGGCTCTCCACTTTTCTCCCACAGTCCAAAGATTGTGCAGGTTAGGTGGATTGGCCGTGCTCAATTGTCCCATACTGTGCAGGCTAGGTGAATTAGCTATGGGAAATGCAGGGTTACAGGGATAGGTGATATGGGTGGGATGCTCTTCAGAGGGTTGGTGTGGATTTGATGGACTGAATGGCCTACTTCCACACTGTAGAGGGTTCTAAAGAAAACACATCAACTCATCACAAGCAAGAGGCCTACTGGTACCAGATCTTTTTTTTCTCTGTTCTGCTTCCCGCAGTTGCTTTTCTTTTCAAGAGGAATATATTCAGTTTCCTTTTGAAAATTGCTGCTTCTGTCACCCTCTCATACAGTGCACTCCAAATCACAATGGCTCGCAGCTTATAAGCATTTCCTTTCATCTCCTCTCTGCTTCTTTTTGGCGAGCATCTTAAACCTGCTTTTGCTGATGAATGGCACTCTGCCAGTGGAAACAGATTCTTCCAATCCAGTCCGACTCAGAATTTATTAAATCTCTCCATAACTTTGATGTCCAGAAAAATGCTTGGGTTGGGCGTGGTCCCAACGGCTCCAACAGCTTCCCTCTTCATCCCCCCCATTGTGTGCAAGCATGCTTTTTTATCACAGGGGAACCAAACAGAATTCCATCCTCATCCAACTCACAATCTGCAGTGTTTTGGAGGAAACTGGGTGAGAGGGAAGGTCACTGTGTTACAACTGTCTCCTCCTCCCCAGGCCCAGGGGCACTTCCGCATCAATCATTCTTTACCTGGAGCATTAGATATCCCCGATTATTCGGCTCAGAGTTTGAGCGGGTGGTGAGAGTTTGCAAAGACAGCCCAGTGATTGAAGACCTCATGTAGACGGGACTGTCAGCGGGTGAAGCATGCACTGACTGCAGTGTGTCAGTAAATTAACCAAGTGAATGAGGAACTCACAAGATTGAGGTCAAACACAGAACTGAAAAGACCATCTGACCTGAGACGAGCTCATTCAGGACAGCTTAGTGACTAGTGTCGCTGTTCATGAAACAATCTGACTTCTCCAGGAGGTGACAGGAATCTTTTACTGAGTGGCTGTATAAAACATGTCCAAAACCATCCAAAACTGTGCAGGTTAGGGTGGATAGGCCATGCTAAAAGTTTGGATAAAAAGTGAGGTCTGCAGATGCTGGAGATCAGAGCTGAAAATGTGTTGCTGGTTAAAGCACAGCAGGTTAGGCAGCATCCAAGGAACAGGAAGTTCGACGTTCCTGATGAAGGGCTCTGGCCCGAAACGTTGAACTTCCTGTTCCTTGGATGCTGCCTAACCTGCTGTGCTTTAACCAGCAACACATTTTCAGCTCATGCTAAAAGTTTGCCCTTAGTGTCCAGGGATGTGCAGATTAAGTGGGTTAGTGTTGGTTAAAAACCCCACGCAGGGTTATGGTGATAGGGTGGGGATGGGGTCAGGGTGAGGTGCTCTTCAGAGGGTCAGTGCAGATTCGATGGGCTGAATGGCCTCTTCCTGCATTGTGTGGATTCTATAACATGCTCATCTGGTGCCAATGATATAGTGAGAATATAAAATTCCACTCACACTCCTCTCCCTTCAAAACATTTGGTAATTCGTTCCCCCAGTTGAATTGTGAGCTATTATTATTGCTTTTACATTAACATGTGTCCAAAATTAATTCTTTTCAACATAGAAGTGGCATTTGCAACTCCCCCATAAAAGAGAGAAAGTGAGAGGAAAAGGAGACACATGGATGAATTAGTGAAAGTGGCAAGAGAATTAGTTGCAAGTGGATTGACTGAAAGTGTGTGGACATCGAGAGTTTTCTGTTCAATGCGGGTGAGCGGTACTTAGTGTGTAAGACGATCTTAATCCAGCCACACAGTGACAGGGAAGAGAAGCCAGGCAGTTTTCACAATGTTAAGAGAGTTTCCATCGCAGCTGGAATTTGAGCTTGGGAAGGTTTCAACTATTTGTAGGAAATCTTCCAACGCGTTGGCTGGTTTTCCTTTTTAGGTAAATAAAGAAAACTCCTGTGTACAGTCTCTGGTCTGTGCAGAGTCAGAGCAACCAATGGAGGCTTCCAATTGCCCCCTTGTGGGACCGGGGCCAAACCTCAAGTTGCTATTCAGTAATTAATGAATATCAGAAAGTGATGGCAGAACCAGCTCTCACCTTCCAACAGTCTCAAAGGTAAATCAGGACTAATCATCTTTGTGGACCCTTCAAAATATAGACTGACACCTTGCAGTTTGGACATCCCCACTGTTTAGGATTGTACACAAAGACTGGTCACTTTGAGTCACCACAGAAGGGTGACCAGCCCCCGATCCCTGCCCTCAACTGAGCCAGTGAAGGGCATGCAAAGAAGGAAGTCTAACTTTGGAACAACATCCCCGTCCCTGCAGGATCGATGGGTCAAAACCCTGGCAGTCCCTCCCTAACGGTGCTGTGGGAATGTCCCGACACCATGTGGAGAGCAAGGCTTCACCATCACTGCCCTCTCAAGTAAAGCGAGAGGTGGGCAACAATTGCAAGCTGAAAATGTGTTGCGGGAAAAGCGCAGCAGGTCAGGCAGCATCCAAGGACAAGGAGAATCAACGTTTCGGGCATGAGCCCTTCTTCAGGAATTGCAAGGTCCACATCTCAGCAATGGGTTAAAAATCAGAGGGGATTAGAAAATGATTTTGCTGCTTACAGTGTTTCTTTGGAAACACTAATGAAATAGCAAAGGCTTCAAAACTGTTATGGAACCAGTAAGTTTAAGCTCAGAGGGGTATGGCTAAACTACAGATTTCTGCAGGTCAGATCAAAGGGGAGTCAAAAAGTGTGGCGCTGGAAAAGCACAGCAGGTCAGGCAACACTCAAGAAGCAGGAGAATCGTCATTTCGGACATGAGGCCTTTATCCACTCTCCTGCTCCTCAGATGCTGCCTGACCTGCTGTGCTTTTCCAGCGCCACACTTTGCAACTCTGACTCTCCCGCATCTACAGTCCTCACTTTCTCCACATACATCAACCTTGTTAATGCTGCAGGACAGTACAATGCAATGGCCTATCGCAAGTGTCACCTTTAATATGATATGAAACCAACACTGCTTTTACTCTCACGGGCAGGAAAGGGCCCACAGCAAATATTTACTGCTCAACCAACGCTACATAAAGCAGTCTTGAAGAAGGCTTACTGGACTCGAAACGTTATCTCTGCTTTCCCTCCAGAGAGGCCACCAGATATGCTGAGTTTCTCCAACAATTGCTGTTTTCGTTAGTTATAACAGATTAGCTAATTATTTGCAAGTTGTTATTTGTGGGAGCATGCTTTGTACAAACTGGCTCCTATGGCCTGACCTTCCAACACTGACAGCACTTGAGGATGACTTCATTAGTTGCAAAATGTGGAATGTTTTACATTTGTTATACTCGCTGTGTATGTAGGGGGGAGTCTCAGGGTGGGGCAGTGTCATGGGTGGGAGGAGTCTTGAGGCGGGGGGAGTGTTGGGAGCAGGGGAAGAATTCAGGAGAGTTGAGGAAGTGTCGGGGGGGAAGTGTTGGGGGAAACGTTAGTGGAGTGGGGAAGAGTTGAGGGAATGACAGCGGAGTGGGAGAGTGATGGGGGAACGGCAGAGGAGTGGGGGAGTGTTGGGGGAATGTTAGCGGAGTGGGAGAGTGATGGGGGAATGACGGAGGAGTGGGGGAGTGTTGGGGGAACGATGGCGGAATGGGGGAGTGTTGGGGGAACGATAGCAGAGTGGGGAAGTGTTGGGGGAATGTTTAGCAGAGTGGGAAAGTATTGGGGGGAATGTTAGTGGAGTGGGAAAGTGTTGGGGGGAATGTTAGCGGAGTGGGGTAGTGTTGGGGGAGTGTTAGCGGAGTGGGGGAGTGTTGGGGGAGTGTTAGCGGAGTGGGGGAGTGTTGGGGAAGTGTTGGGGGGAATGTTTAGCAGAGTGGGAAAGTGTTGGGGGGAATGTTAGCGGAGTGGGGGAGTGTTGGGGGGATATTAGCAGAGTGGGAAAGTGTTGGGGGGAATGTTAGTGGAGTGGGGATGTTTTGCATAGCCCCTGACCTTTGGCCTATTGTGACCCTGAATTGGTCAATTAACAGCCTCTCAGGGAGGCCTGGCTGATTTAGCTGAATGGTAAACATCAGGAAAAGGGTCAAAGGGGCAACTGATCTCCTTTGTGACGACCCCTGGTCCCATCAGGATCTTCAAATCATATTCCCCAAGGCCACTCCCCTCTCCAGTCCATACTAGCTCTCTGTCCAACAATCCAGTTATTTCCAATCCCTCATTCAATTCCCCTCATCCTGCAAACTGAGGAAACATCAAAGAGAAATCCCGAGAACAGGCCACCCTCTGTCCCATTACCCCTTAAATCCCAACGTCATTTTGATTTCCTGTGAAACAGTACACTTTTAAAATTTAAATCTGCCACTCAACCAATTTCTTTCAAATTTTAAATCTATAATTTTCTCCAAAATGTAAATGATTATCTGGATAATCTCAGTCCCAAGCCAGATTTCTCCTTACAAATGCAGCATAAACAGCAGCTCATTGGAAACATGACAAGAGGTGCAGACGTTTTTGAGCTATTTCAGGTTAATGGTCCCCAGTGAGAGTCACCTCTTTCTTCCTTCCATTGAGATTTATTCCTGGTCTGTCCATTGGTTCAGATGGGTGTTGGTTGCCAAGTCAGCTGGCAATGAGCCATTCAGCACATGGGAATTGTTCCCAGCTCCAATCCCAGCTCCCTGACTCCAGGCAGCTAATCGCCAGGGGACCATGGTGAGCAGAGCAAATGCTAAACTCACTGCCCATTCCCTGGGGGAGAGCAGAAAAATGAACCAGTTCAGATTCCCAGGCTAGCCAACGACCTATTTTGGGATGTATATCTGAAGACATGTGAGAAGAGACTTGGATTTGGTGTCTGTGTGTGTGTGTGTGCATGTGTCTGAGTCTGAGTGTGTCTGAGTCTGTGTGTGTGAGTCTGTGTGTGTCTGTGTGTCTGAGTCTGTCTGTGTGTGTGTGTGTGTGTCTGGGTTTGTGTGTGTGTGTCTGAGACTGTGTGTGTGTCTGAGTCTGTGTGTGTCTGAGTCAGTGAGTCTGTGTGTGTCTGAGTCACTGTGACTGTGTGTGTGTTTGAGCCTGTGTGTTTCTGAGTCTATGTCTCTGTCTGAGACTGTGAGACTGTTTGTGACTGGGTGCATGTATCTGAATCTGTGAGTTTGTATGTGTGTGTGTGTGTCTAAGTCCATGCGTGTGTCTGAGTCTATGTGCGCGTGTCTGAGTCTGTGTGTGTGTTTGTCTGTGTCTGAGCTGGTTTCTGTGAGTTGTGTGTGTATCTATATGTGTGTGTATGTGTATGTGTGTGTGAGAGAGAGGAAGTGTGAATCCGTGTGTGTGTGTGTGTGTGTGTGTGTGTGTGCTGATTTCTGTTAAAAATCAGGTGGGTGAAGGAGTGTCACTCTGAAAGCTAGTGTTTCCAATTAAACCTGTTGGACTATAGCCTGGTGTTGTGTGATTTTTTCACTTTGTACACCCCGGTCCAACACCAGCATCTCCAAATCATGACTGGTTTCTGTGAGTTGTGTGTGTATCTGTGAGTATGTGTGTGCATGTATGTGTGCGTGTGTGTGCCTTTGAGTATGAGTGTGAGTGTGAGTGTGTGTGACTGTGAATGTGTGTGAGACTGTCAGATTCACAACATCTGGATGAGGTACACTAGAAGCAACTGTCAGGGACCTTGATCCCAACAGGTACCAACAGGGTCATACCAACGACCCCAATTTAGTTTCTCAATTCCATTTGTCAGCTGACGTTGAGCTGAGATTCCATATTGTGCTGAGATCAGGCACTGAGGGCAGACAAGTTGTGACCTCAGGCTCTGCCTTGACTATTCAGCAAGTGACCTCCAGGTGGTGCTAACTTTTCAACCCAACCTTTCTGCTTCCATAGACAAAATGCAGCCCTTCCTGTTCGGTTCAAAACTACGGCTCACCATTAAAACTTGGGCATCTTGTTGGCGATTTTGTGATATGGCAGTCTGCCTCCAAACAAATCACTGACAGTGCAGCACTCTCTCAGTACTTCACTGGAGTGTCAGCTTAGATTGTTGCGCTCAAGTCCTCAAGTGAAACCTGAACCATAACTTTGTGGCTGAGAATGAAAAGTGTTCCCAAGTGAACCCCAGTTCAGGCTAGACAGCAGCCTGTGGGTAATATTATTGAGCTAGTAACGCAGACACCTGGACAAACAGTTAAAATCCCCACAAATAATTCTGAAATATGAACATTCGGAGCAGGAGACTCTAATCAGTTTCTTGAACTAGATCCTTAATAATAATCATGGAGCTAATGGATTGTCATCCAGCCCCCATCCAGTTCATTCATGTTCTTCAGGGACTGCTGACTCTACCCAGTCTGGCCTGAATGTGACTCCAGACCCACAGCAATATAATTAACTCTTAACTGCCCTCTGAAATGGCCTCACAAACCACTCAGTTATTAGTTGGTTCACCTTAAGCAGACTTGGAGATGGGCAATGAAGTCTGGCCTTGATGATAGCAGTGATCCCAAGCAACAGCTAAAAGAATGTGTCCAAACAGTTAATATTCCCTATTTCCAATATCTTCACACATTATCTTAAAAGAGCAAAAGAAAATGCACAATTTTTCTCACAGGGTGGCTCCATTTGGGAGATTAATCTTTACTCCTGGAGCAAGATCACAGGAGGCTAAGGAAATTCAGCATGTCCGTAAGGACTCTCGCCAACCTTGCCAGAAGCACCACAGAAAGCATTCTATCTGGATGCATCACGGCCTGGCATGGCAACTGCTCTGCCCAGGATCATAAGCAACTGCAGAGAGTTGTGAACACAGCCCAGTCCATCACACAAACCAACCTCCATCCATTGACTCCATCTACACTTGCCACTGCCTCAGAAAGGCAGCTATATCATCAAAGACCCCTCCCACCCCAGTTATAATCTCTTACAACCCCTTTGGTCAGGCACAAGATACAAAAGCTGAAACAGGTTTGAGAACAGCTTCTTCTCCTCTGTTATTAGACTGCTGAATGGACCCGGGAGAAAGTGAGGACTGACTGCAGATGCTGGAGATCAGAGTTGAGAGTGTGGCGCTAGAAAAGCATAGCTGGTCAGGCAGCATCCGAGGAGCAGGAGAATCAATGTTTAAGGCTAAAAATCACACAACACCAGGTTATAGTCCAACAAGTGTAATTGGAAGCACACTAGCTTTTAACCCTGTTGGACTATAACCTGGTGTTGTGTGATTTTTAACTTTGTCCACCCCAGTCCAACACCGGCATCTCCAAATCATGATGTTTAAGGCATAAGTCTTTTTGAATGGACCTCTCTAATTTCAAATCTAATGCTGATCTTGCTTGTTGTGCACTTCCTGTGCAGCTGTAATTCTGTATCCCTCATTCTGTTCAATCGCCCCATGATCTCTGTATGGGATGATCTACCTGGACTGCACGCAAACTAAAACTTTTCACTGTAACCAGGTACATGTGACAATAATAAATCAAATCTAAAAAAGAGGTGTTGAGGTAACTTAGTGTGGAGTGTTGATGAGCCCCTAGCTGAAACAAGCCCCTAGCTTGTGGGCGGCACGGTGGCACAGTGGTTAGCACTGCTGCCTCACAGCGCCTGTAGACCCGGGTTCAATTCCCGACTCAGGCGACTGACTGTGTGGAGTTTGCACGTTCTCCCCGTGTCTGCGTGGGTTTCCTCCGGGTGCTCCGGTTTCCTCCCACAGTCCAAAGATGTGCGGGTCAGGTGAATTGGCCAAGCTAAATTGCCCGTAGTGTTAGGTAAGGGGTAAATGTAGGGGTATGGGTGGTTTGCGCTTCGGCGGGTCGGTGTGGACTTGTTGGGCCGAAGGGCCTGTTTCCACACTGTAAGTCTAATCTAATCTAATCTAAACCCCACAACCTCCACGCAGATGTAGATACAGAGAAATATTTCCACTTGTGAAGAAAAAGTAAAACAAAGTCACCAAGAAACCTCACTTGGAATTAAAGAGTGGCGGGAGTGTGGAACGTGGAGATGGATTGTACCCAGGCACTGAAGGGGAAGGTGGACAAACATCAGAGGGAGAAGGGAATTGAAGGGTATGCTGAAGAATTTCAATGGGGAGGAGCAGAACAATGGGGCGGCATGGGAAGATCAATGGGATGGCTCAGCGGTTAGCACTGCTGCCTCACAGCACCACGGTCCCAGGTTCAATTCCACTCTTGGGTGACTGTCTGTGTGGGGTTTGCACATCTTCCCTGTGTCTGCGTGGATTTCCTCCAGGTGTTCCGGTTTCCTCCCACAGTCCAAAGATGTGCAGACCAGGTGAATTGGCAATGCTAAGTTGCCCATAGTGTTAGGTGCATTAGTCAGAGGGAAATGGATCTGGGTGGGTTACTCTTTGGAGGGTCTGTGTGGACTTGTTGGGCCGAAGGGCCTGTTTCCACACTGTAGGAAATCTAACCTAATCTAACCAGGCTTGAGTTCCAAATGGAGATGACATTGCCTGTGTTGGGCTGAAATCTCTATCCCGAATTTGCATTTAATCTGCCAGCACTTTTCATGTAACCCTGGCAACATCCTTGTGAATCTTTTCTGGGTTGAGAAAATATTTGCAAGGATGTTGCCAGGGTTGGAGGATTTGAGGCTGAACAGGCTGGGGCTGTTTTCCCCGGAGCGTCGGAGGCTGAGGGGTGACCTTTGGGTTTACAGAATTATGAGTGGCATGGATAGGGTAAATAGACAAATTCTTTTCCCTGAGGTCTGGGAATCCAGAACTAGAGGGCATAGGTTTAGGGTGAGAGGGGAAGGATATAAAAGAGACCTAAAGGGCAACTTTTTCACGCAGAGGGTGGTACGTGTATGGAATGAGCTGCCAGAGGAAGTGGTGGAGGCTGGTACAATTGCAACATTTAAGAGGCATGTGGATGGGTATATGTATAGGAAGGGTTTGGAGGGATATGGGCTGGATGCTGGCAGATGGCACTAGATTGGGTTGGAATATCTGGTCAGCATGGACAGGTTGGACCGAAGGGTCTGTTTCCATGCTGTACATCTCTATGACTCTATGACTGTATGTAGGCCTGCTCCTTCAGTGTAAGGCTCACAGATGGTAAACACATCAGGATTTCACCAGGAGCTGGACAACATGCAGTTGAATCTATCCCAGGGGGCAATAATCTGTTACACTCATTTCGGTGAATGGGCAGGTTCCATTGCAGTTATTTTTCTTTTGGCTGTCACAAATCAATTGACCCGGCCATTATCAATAGCAGCTGCAGTAACAAATCTAACGTGTCAAGCAGTGTGTATTTTTGAAGATGAGATGATGGGTCCTGCTGTTGGAACACAGCAGTGTGAAAGTGGCAGTGTCAAACAGGAATCTCACTCCTGATCTTGGGGCCAAGTGATCAGCGGGAACTGCATTGCAAGTCAACAGGCCGCTTTCACCCTCCTGTCTTCCGACAGAGAAATCTGCCAAAGCTTACACTATCTCATCTGCAAAAAGGCACACTGTTTGTCATGTTGGCTTTGAGGCTGCAGATGCTGTTGTTAAGAGCTGACAAGCCAGGAGCAACAGCCCTCAAGATGCTCAGCAACAGCCAGGTCGAAGCAGTCCCACTTGATTGGCATCCAGTTCAGCACTTTCCACATTCACTCCCTTAAACCACTGACACACAGTGGCAGCAGGGTGTACCATCTACAGATGTACACTCCCTTACACCACTGACACACAGTGGCAGCAGGGTGTACCATCTACAAGATGTACACTCCTTTAAACCACTGACACACAGTGGCAGCAGGGTGTACCATCTACAGATGTACACTCCCTTAAACCACTGACACACATTGTTAGTAGGGTGTACCATCTACAGATGTACACTCCCTTAAACCACTGACACACATTGTTAGTAGGGTGTACCATCTACAGATATACACTCCCTTAAACCACTGACATACAGTGGCAGCAGGGTGTACTATCTACAAGATGTACACTCCCTTAAACCACTGACACACAGTGGCAGCAGGGTGTACTATCTACAAGATGTACACTCCTTTAAACCACTGACACACAGTGGCAGCAGGGTGTACTATCTACAAGATGTACACTCCCTTAAACCACTGACACACAGTGGCAGCAGGGTGTACCATCTACAGATGTACACTCCCTTAAACCACTGACACACAGTGGCAGCAGGGTGTACCATCTACAGATGTACACTCCCTTAAACCACTGACACACAGTGGCAGCAGGGTGTACCATCTACAGATGTACACTCCCTTAAACCACTGACACACAGTGGCAGCAGGGTGTACCATCGACAAGATGCATTGCAGCAACTCACCAAAACTCCTTTGACTGCACCTTCCAAACCCATAAGATCTAAAGTCTGTTTTAAGAATGTGTCTCTCTTTATTGCAATACGATGGATATCAGGTCAGAAATGGGTATTGCTTATTGCTTGTCAAATTAAAGTTTCTATGGGTCAGTTACCACCCAAACTAATGAGCAGCCCAGTAGTTGAATGTATAGGTTTCAGTGTCATGCCAACAATACCAGAGTACTATGGCTCACTTCTGTTACACCTAAAATCGGACCTCTTTGACCCAGTTTTTACTCACTTTTCCTTAATCTTTTCTGCTACTAATTTTGTTTGATGAAGACATTTCACTAAAGCTTCTCCATAATGCAAACTGGTGATCAAATTGGAAAATGAGTTGGACTTTACGGTACTGTTCTGGTTCAGAGGGAGCTGCATTTACAAGAACTTCTGACACCTCAGGACTCCCGCTGATGTGACTGTTGCAATATATACAGAGCAATACACAGCGCATTTTCATATTCTCAAAATAGTGCTTTCAGTCCTTTCTTCGTTATGCTTCAAAGACACTCTGAAGCTCTCCCATGAAACACAGAAACATTGGTATTAAACTCGCTCCTGAAGGGCATTGTGGGTCAACCTACAGCACATAGACAGTAGCAGTTCAAGAAGACAACTCACCCCCACCTTCTCAAGGGCAACTAGGGACGGGCAATGAATACTGGCTCAGCTGGCGACACCTATATGCTATGAATACATTTTTTAAAATAAATGCCTGGTAGGTCAATCATCAAAAATGGAACAACGTGTCCATCAAGCTGGATCATGCTTTGATTCACAATGCCTTCATAATGAGGCCAAGAGGCGGCGATACACAGGTTTAGAAAGGGAAGTGAATCCTGCATTTGGATCCCATTAACCCGTGGGACATCCTGTCCCATGTGCTCAAATATTTGTGGCTTAAGAACTGACCTGTTCAGTCACACAGCAGAGACTTGTCACTCAAGATTACACAACATCCTTGGACTTAGAGATAGCCATTGATAACGGCAACAAAATGTATTTTGTGGATAAAATTATTTGGCAGTGTTTTGGGAACATGGAAAATGACGTCCGCTGTCAGTGGAAGTAAAAAAGACATGCCTTTGAACTGTAGTGAAAGCTGTTGGTTGTCATTAATTTTAATGGGGTCTTGCACAGGAAGTTATATTACACACCAACCATGGTCACATTGAATGGCACGCGAAGCTAGGTGGCTCCTCTCCTCTGCACAAGGCAATATACCTGGTGAGTGTGAACAACCCATTCAGCTGTGGAGGGTGCACACCTAACTCCTATCCTAGAAGAGAAGGATGTTAATGAGCTGCTGGAAGTTTGAAATTCCCTAGCCTTAGAGGGCTGTGAAATCGTTCAGAATAATCAAGATTCAGATTTAGGATTATTGAGCACTGAGGGGATCAGGAGATATGAATGTTAATGTATATCGATTGTGTCTTAACTACATGCAGGTGGAGGGCATCAATTTTGATTTTGTTTGAACGCATTTAAACTGAAACTTATTGAAACAAAACAAGGTATGAATGCTGTAAATCAGAAACAAACATGGAAATTGCTGGAAAAAGTCTGGCTGCATTTGTTTTAACAGCCTTTCTATGTTCTGATTTGGACTTTCAGTCTCTGCAGTATTTAGATTACTTACAGCGTGGAAACAGGCCCTTCGGCCCAACAACTCCACACTGACCCTCCAAAGAGCAACCCACCCAGACCCATTCCCCTACATTTACCCCCTCACCTAATACTACAGGCAATTTAGCATGGCCAATTCACCTGACCTGCACATTTTTGGACTGTGGGAGGAAACCCACGCAGACACAGGGAGAATGTGCAAACTCCACACAGAGAATTGCCTGAGGCAGGAATTGAACCTGGGTCTCTGGCGCTGTGAGGCAGCAGTGCTAACCACTGCTTGTGTATCAACTAAGTAAAAGATGGGCACCAGTATTATCCAGAAATCCAGCATAACCAGAAATTGCTGGAGAAATCCAGCAGGATTGGCACCATCTGTGGGTAGAAAGCAGAGTTAATGTTTTGAGTCCAGTAATTCTTTGTCAGAACTGCACCAACTGTTTTCCAAGATAGGAAAATGGGAATAATTTGGGAAAGCAGAATTGATGTTCCAGTTACATATCTAGCCCTGGTTCAATGTCTCGTGTTCCTGTACTATGATGTACAGGATTTATCTTGAACTCTCTTAACCAATGTTACCCATAACAGATTATTCACCTTACTGCTGTTTCTGGAATGTTATTGTGTTTACCTTTAATAACGAGAATTATTGTCCTTCTAATTGCAGGAAGATACTTGAGGTGATGCCAAAAGGAGACGTGACCAGGAAATCGTCTCTTTCTGTGTGTCTCCAATGTTTGAGTTTCTGCTGTTGGGTGAGTTGGCTTCTTAATATTGCAGGGAACTCAATCAAACTTCACGGTATGTTGTTGTCACTTTAAATAATTCAGCAACACAGCACTAATTATTACCAGTTTCTGTAAGATTACTTTTTTCGTACAGGCCAAATGCTGAATTTGACACTGGACTGTATCTCTCTGACCTTGTGAATTTCCCATTAATGAGAACCAGCTGCCCTGGTAACTACATGCAGTTTCAGTGTGTCATATACTTGAGGAACCTCCAGATGGAATAACCACAGGCTTCAGTTACTGATTTATGGATGAGTTTGAAATTGGATGGGCTATGCATCTTGACACGTGTGCACAATCTCTGTTCTGTTAGTCAAGTTCACTGAACACTGGAGCCTGCTTGAAAAATAAAATACCTCATAAAGCTAAACACATAGGACCATTCCAAAAATTGTGGGGAGGTGGGGAGAGGTTTAGGAACTAAAAGAATTATTTTCTTTTGAACTTCACCCAAACTGCTTCAATGACTATGGAAGCTGTGACAGACACTTACTCCATGCTAAGAGGTAACAGGAAAGGGGTTAAGCTACAATTCTCAACAGGCCAGGTTCCTGATGGACTTTCGGTGCCAGACAATGATTGGAAACTGTACGGTTCCCAGCCAGGGGGTTTGGAGGAGGGAATGGGACAGAGTGTGAAATGGTGAGCAGGCCAAGGCCATGCATTGTTGCGTTAACTGCACAAAGTAGTTGCTTATAGATCCTTGACTTCCATCTCTCCTTCACTGGCTGCTATTCCTTCAGTGACAGAGCCCTAAGCTGTGAAATTTCCTTCCTAAATCTCTTCTCCTATCCTCCTCTCTCCTCTAACTCATTCCCTAAAATCTATCTCTTTGGCCAAGCCTTTGGTCACCTGGTTCTGATATGGTTCAGATTCAAGTTGTGCTTGCTGACACTCACATGAAACATTTTAGGGTAGTTGACTTAAATGTATGATATAATGATAAGGTGTTGTTTCGGGAATTGCGCAGATCGTTCCCCTAAGGTAGTGGTCCCACTAATTCATTCCATTTGGAGTTTGAGGCTAGGTGACTTCCCGCCCAGTATACAAAGATCAGCAATGTGACTCCAATCTGCTTCACTGTACTGTATCAAACATATTATCCACTCAAATGGCTACAAACACGTCCTGTTGTCAAACTAAATGATGCAGTAAAACATTCAGTGAGAAGTTAAATTGTCAGAAGTAACAGGACAATCAGAAAGAATTGACTGCATCCTCTGACAAATGGAAAACATTCCAAAATTTGAACAGTATTCCTCTTCCTCAAAAGCAACTCAACTCAAATCATGCAAAATAATTCCAGCACTAAATTCCTATCTCTGAGTTATTTACCTTTTTTTTCAAAACAACAAAATCTAAATGAATTATTCAGAATACAATCTTAAACTAGGAGAAGTAGTTTAAAACTTAGGGCCAGACCATTCAAGAGGGATGTTAGGAACCACTTAGAGTCATATGGTCACAGAGATGTACAGATCAGAAACAGACCCTTCGATCCAACCCGTCCACGCCGACCAGATATCCCAACCCAATCTAGTCCCACCTGCCAGCACCCGGCCCATATCCTTCCAAACCCTTCTTATTCATATACCCATCCAGATGTCTCTTAAATGTTGCAATCGTACCAGCCTAGACCACATCCTCCGGCAGCTCATTCCATACACATACCATCCTCTGCATGAAAAAGTTGCCCCTTAGGTCTCTTTTATATCTTTCCCCTCTCACCCTAAACCTATGCCCTCTAGTTCTGGACTCCCCGACCCCGGGGAAGAGACTTTGTCTATTTATCCTATCCATGCCCCTCATGATTTTATAAACCTCTATAAGGTCACCCCTCAGCCTCCAAACCTCCAGGGAAAACAGCCCCAGCCTATTCAGTCTCTCCCTATAGTTCAAATCCTCCAACCCTGGCAACATCCTTGTAAATCTTTTCTGAACCCTTTCAAGTTTCACAACATCCTTCCGATAGGAAGGAGACCAGAATCGCTCGCAATATTCCAACAGCGGCCTAATCAATGCCCTGTACAGCCGCAACATGACCTCCCAACTCCTGTACTCAATACTCTGACCAATAAAGGAAAGCATACCAAACGCCGCCTTCACTGTCCCATCTACCTGTGACTCCACTTTCAAGGAGCTATGAACCTACACTCCAAGGTCTCTGTTCAGCATCACTCCCTGGGACCTTACCATTAAGTGTATAGGTGCAAGGGTTGTAGAGGTTTGGAACTCTCTTCTACAAATGGCAACTGATGCAGGATCAATTGTTATTTTAAAATCTGAGATAGATTTGATTTGGTTCGATTTATTATTGTCTCATGTACTGAGATACAGTGAAAAATATTGTTTTACTTGCTAACCACACAACATAGAACATAGAACATAGAAAATACAGCGCAGTACAGGCCCTTTGGCCCTCGATGTTGCGCCGATCCAAGCCCACCTAACCTACACTAGCCCACTATCCTCCATATGCCTATCCAATGCCTGTTTAAAAGCCCATAAAGAGGGAGAGTCCACCACTGTTACTATCAGGGCATTCCATGAACTCACGACTCGCTGAGTAAAGAATCTACCCCTAACATCTGTCCTATACCTACCTCCCCTTAATTTAAAGCTATGCCTCCTCGTAATAGCTGACTCTATACGTGGAAAAAGGTTCTCATGGTCAACCCTATCTAAACCCCTAATCATCTTGTACACCTCTATCAAGTCACCCCAAACTATCTTTTCTCCAATGAGAACAGCCCCAAGTGCCTCAGCCTTTCCTCATACGATCTTCCTACCATACCAGACAACATCCTTACATAAGTACATCAGGGTAATAGAACAGAATGCAGAATATAGTGTCACAGCTACAGAGAAGCTGCAGAGAAAGATCAATTCCGATACATGAGAAGTCTGATAACAGCACGGAAGAAGCTGTTCTTAAATCTGTTAGTGCGTGTTTTCAAACTTTTGTATCTTCTGCTCAATGGAAGAGGGTAGGAGTGAGTATAACCGGGGTGGGAGGGGCTGCTTAGACTGGCTGCTTTCCAGAGGCAGCAGCCAGGGTAGACAGAGTCAATGGAAGAACCACTGTGTTTCGTGATGGACTGGGCTGTGTTCATAACTCTCCGTAACATTTTGGACAGAGCAGTTGCCATCCATACTGTGATGCATCAGGAATAGGATGCTTTCAACAGTGCATCTATAAAAATTGGTAAGATAGGTAGATTTCTGTTAAGCAAAGATGTTAAGGGATATGAGCCAACAATGGGCAAATAGAGTTAGGCCACAGATTGGCCAAAATCTCATTGAGTGGTGGAACAGGCTCAAGGGGCTGACTGGCCTTCTCCTGTTCCAATGGTTGAATCACCTTAAAGGTGAGTCCCGATCTGTAGCCCAGTGCATTTGCTGCATATTTTTATCAGGATGTTGGAGTGGGACTTGAAGCCTGTAATTGGGTAATATCCAATGCAATTTTGTACAAAGCTGACACGGTGCCCCTTCCCTTACAGTCTGCTGAGAAAATCTACCTCAATAACAAAGACAAATTTACCATTTTATAGAGAGAATAAAGGTGAGTCAGTATTTCACAATCAATTATTTGGTGACATCTTCCACTTAGGGACAGATAGAGTGGAAAATTGTACTCACTTCAAACTGCAAGGAGCAGCATTTCACATTTACTGGTAAAAATAAGAAAGCATCATTCTGAGAGATGTCTGTAAATGATAATTGCACCATCTTGCTCAAGTGAGTTTAATTTTAAGTGAAAATGTATTTCAGTGTATGTTGTGAGCTCTGCTGAATCAAGGGGGCTTTGTGTGAGAGTAAGTATTGAGTGTCTCCTCCTGCTATGTGAGCCTGTGTGTGATATTGAAGAGAAGTGAAAGGTGATAGCTTTCCTCACAATAGTGCCACACACCTGCCTTACTCACACACCAAGAACGCGTATGGCCTGTACTCGAGTGTCAGCGCTTTCAGGAGCTGAGAGGAACAAGGAAAGCAAAGCAGATGTTCATCACGAGAGACAGCAAAATGAAAGTGAAAATTTAATTGAATCTTTGGGTTCCCAAGAATATTCGAGCTTCAATCATATGACTGAAGAATTCATCGGAACTTCTTAATTAATTTAGAGCTTTATAACTCACTCACAAGTTTTGCTTGTGCCCACTCATTAAGTGGAACGGCCAGGCGAATGTAACTGCTTAACTCATCAACCAGCTGCTACAATGATTTAACATCAGAGCAGAAACTCTTTCTATTTTTTTCAGTCCTCAGGAGACAACTCAACTCTGGGATTCCCGACATGAATTCTAAAACACAACTCCAATTATCGCATGATCATTCGCTGGGTCGGGGTGGCATTGACATTGTGGTGACCTATGCAGGACTTAGAGTTTGTCTGTTGTCCGAGGCAGGATCTGGTAATGCTGGAACTGCATTCATAGGATCTACTAGATTATCAGATTCTCTTCAATAATGGGCACGCCGTCCTCAAACTGTGTAACACATTGCGTGAGAATGAAAAAGAATCCCAACTCCTTTAATGGTTTATTAACATCCAGCCATTGCCATGAAGTGGATGTTATGCTGTAATCCAATCTGATGCTCAGTGCTGTATGTGACACTCAGTGGGATTGCTGTCATGTCGCTCATTCCACAGAGATACTGTTTGAGGCTGAAATCTTCACTCACAACATCAAAGCCCTTCAATCTATTTCAACTTGATTTCCCAGAGGATTGGCACTCACTTTAATTCAGACAAATAGACTTATTTTCTGACATATTTGAGGACTTAGAAATGCAGATTTGTTTTCTGTTCCCTTCTCCCAGCACACGTGTCACAGAACAGGCTGGGAGATGGTACTGCAGCACCGCCACCCTGACCCAATCACTGCCTTCCACCTCATCATCCTCTTCCTCATCTCCCTCCCCACCTCCCTCCTCAGCCTCCTCCCCACCTCCCTCCTCACTTTCCCATCTCCCTCCCCAGCTCCCTCCTATCCTTCCCCACCTCCTTCCCCAGCTCCTTCCCCGCCTCCCTCCTCTGCTCCTTCCTCAGCTTCCTCCCTAGATACCCCATCTCCTTCCTCTGCTCCTTCCTCACCTCCTTCCCCACCTCCCTCCTCACCTCCCTCCCCAGCTCCTTTCTCAGCATACCTTACTGCCAGTGCCAGTCCCACATGGGCACAGTGAAACACTCGAGGTGTAATGTTCCCAGCCCTGAACAATGTGGTCCACAGTGAGACATTTAGAAGACTCCTGTGAGAATTTGGGCGACACCTTTCTTGATAATGGAAATGACAAAGTAGGGTTCTCACAGAGTTCCAGACGCTGAGAGGAGACTGTGGCTAGTGAGCAGCGAGATGCCTATTAGTCAGGATACTTGCTCCTTCAGTCCTAATCTCCCTCAGTAACATATAGGCTCCTATTCTATCAGTGCCATGCAGAAACCCGAGGCTGGAATTCCTGAAGTGACAGTCCCGAGCGTGTACCTGGCACACTCCAGCTCCCCTCTTGTTCCTCCAGACTTTCACCTTGGGTGCCAAGCAGCAGCCTCACAGGGCACACTCCAGGACAGGGCCCACAAACACAGCCCACATTATAGGTGCTGGCATCCAACATGCTTCGGCCCAGCCACGGCACATCTCCAAACCACCTCTGCAATGCCAGCTCTGACGATGAGTTACCACCAGAGCAGAACTCTCTCCTGTTTTATACAGCATGACCAAGCCCTCTCATTGGCTTGCTGCTGCAAGGTCACATGGTGCACAAGGTCAGACCAGAAGACCATGAGACATAGGAGCAGAGATTAGGCCATTCGGCCCATTGAGTCTGCTCTGACATTCAATCATGGCGAATGGGTTTCTCAAACCCATTCTCCTGCTTTCTCCCCGTAACCCTTGATCTCCTTTACAATCAAGAACCGATCTGGACCTGCAGCTCATGGGTTGGGCCAGCCCACAACTCTGAGCTGTGCTGAGTTTTTTACTGCATTGCCCCCACAGCCAGAGCTAACAGGCTCACGTTGACTTGCCCTTTTTAGCACAGACACTGAGTTCGGAAGCTTATTGTGATTGTGAGCCTTGTTCAGCCAAGGGGTAAATGTGATGCTGTACAGCTCTGTGCTCCGTCACTCTCACACCTTCACCATGTGTCAGCAGCAGATACAGCTACCACACTGCACACATTTCCAGCAAATGGTCACATCTCAAACTGCAAGGGGAAAGTAATCCTCAGTCAAGTTCAAGGGAGACCCCCGTGAGTCCAGGGGATCAGGCCGGGTCAGTGTGCTGTTTGGGAAGGTCATGGTCATGGTCAGGGTCCTCTCCTCATGGGGAGCAGGTGAGGAACTGAATGTCCTGCTTCCCACCAGCTACTTGTTGGTTCTTGCCTTTTTGGGGATTGTTTTCTCCCAGAATGAGAGACAGGGAGGGATTGACTGAGAGGAAAGAAAGTGGCACAGCTGTTAGTGCTGGTGTAAGTGGGAGAGAGATGGTGAGGTGTCAAGGTGGGTGAGTAGGCAGGGCAGAAGGCATGTAGGGTCAGTAATGTGTGGAAATGAGATGGGGAAGGACGAATGGGGAAAAATGTTTGCGATGGAATTTGGGGAAATAAATAGTCATGTCTTTTCGAAGAGGAGGTGCGGAGGTTTTAAAGTGCATAATGTTAGATAATTCCCTTGGATCTGGTCAGATGTTTCCCAGAACTTTGTGGAAGCCAGGGAGAAGATTGCTGGGCCCCTTACCGAGATACTTGTATCATCAATGTCTACAGGTGAGGTGCCAGAAGACTGGAACTTGGCTTATGGTGCCAGTATTTAAGAACGGCTGTAAGGAAAAACCAGGGAACTACAGATCGGGTGAGCTGGGTCACAATCTGAATCAAATCAAATGGAGCTCATGGTCAAATACTCCACTGCCATTTGCTAACTTTGCTCTCATTTGATCTGGGGCAGAAGGTGGAACATAGTCAGGTGAGGACAGAGCAGCAAGGTGTTGAAAGGAAATGTGTACATCCCAATGTAATAGACTGAGACAGATACTGCTCTCCATTATATATCAAGAGTGTGGTGCTGGAAAAACACAGCAAGTCTAGCAGCATCCGAGGAGCAGGAGAATCGACATTTCGGGCATAAGCTCTTCATCAGGAATGAGGCTTGTGGACCGGGAGACTGAGGGATAAATGGAAGGGGGTGGGGTTAGGGGGAAGGTAGCGGAGAATGTGATAGTAGGTGAAGGTGAGAGAGAAGGTGATAGGTCTGGGAGGAGGGTGGAGCAGATAGATAGGAACGGTGATGGAGAGGTCAGGAGAGCAGTGCCAAGTTGAAGTCTTTGGACTGAGGTAATGTGGGGGGAGGGGGCATGAGAGAACTGTTGAAATCCACAGTGATCCCGCGTGGTTGTAGGGTCCCAAGGCGAAGGATGAGGCATTCTTCCTCCAGGTGTCGGGTGGTTAGGGTTTGGCGATGGAGGAGGCCCGGGGCCTGTAAGTCCTTGACGGAGTGGGAGAGGGAGTTGAAGTGTTCAGGCATGGGGCGGTGGGGTTTGTTGGTGCAGGTGTCCCAGAGATGTTCTCTGAAATGATCCACAAATTGATGTCCTATCTCCCCAAAATACAGGAGACAATATCGGGTCCAAGGATAGAGTAAGTCACATTGGTGGAGGTACAGGTAAATTTCTGTCGGATGTGGAAGGATCATTGGGGCCTTGGACAGAGGTAAGGGGCATGGTGTGGGTGCAAGTTTTGCACTTCCTGTGGTGGCAGGAGTAGGTGCCAGGAATGGAGTGTGGGCTGGTGGGTGGTGTGGACCTGACAGGGGAGCTGCGGAGGGAATGGTCTCTCTGGAATGCTAATAGGGATGGGAGGAAAAAATATATCTGGTGGTGGAGTCCGTTTGTAGGTGGCAGAAGAGATGGACAATGATGCAATGTATGCGGAGGTTGGTGGGATGGAAGGTGAGGACCAGGGAGGGTTCTGTCCTTGTTGCGTGTTGAGGGTTCAAGGGCGGAGGTGCTGGAGGGCATCATTGACCATGTGGGAAGGGAAGTTGCGACCTTGGAAGAAGAAGGCCATCTGGGATTTTCTAAGGTGGGATTGGTCATCCTGGGGACAGATGTGGTGGAGGTGGAGGACTTGGGAATAAGGGATGGTGTGTTTACAGGAAGTAGGGTGGGAGGAGGTGTAGTCTAGGTAGCTGTGGGAGTCCGTGGGCTTGTAGTAGATGTCTGTGGTTAGTCAGTCGCTGGAGATGGTGATGGAGAGATCCAGGAAGGGGAGGGAGGTGTCCGAGATGGTCCAGGTGAATTTGAAGTCGGGGTGAAAGGTGTTGGTAAAGTTGATGAACTGTTTAACCTCCTCGTGGGAGTACTTGGCAGCGCTGATGCAGTCAATAATGTAGTGGAGGAACAGTTGGGGGTGGTGCTGCTGTAACTGTGGACGATGGACTGTTCCAAGTATCCGACAAACAGGCAGGCATAGCTGGGTCCCATGCGGTTGCCCATGGCTACTTCTTTGGTTTGCAGGAAGTGAGAGGATTGGAAGGAGAATTCTCAGTACCTTCCCCTCGCCCCGCCAACCCCAACCCCCATTCCATTTATCTCTAAACCCCCCAGCCTTATCCCTGATGAAGGGCTTATGCATGAAACGTCAATTCTCCTGCTCCTCGGATGCTGCCTGACCTGCTGCGCTTTTCCAGCACCACACTCTCTGATCTCCAGCACCTGCGGTCCTCACTTTCTCCTCACAATTGTATGTAACTGTCTGTCATTTAGAAAATGCAAGAACATAGCTGTCCCTCTCTAAAGAGCAAAACACAGTGCAATTTGTCAATTTACAATTGGATTTAAGTCATGGGAACCGGCAGCAGTATGACACTCCAATAATATGTAATATTCGATCAAACTGCTAAGTCACAATAATTGGAAAACTACATCCTTTCCTAATAATGTAACTGTCTAACAATCACATTCAGAACTCTTACATAGACGGTAATCTTTTCTCTGCCAATCAAGCGGAAAAGCTCTTTGAGCTAAAGGAAGCAAATGCACGTGACCAGAAAGGATTTGGAGCTGGTAAATCTCCCAGGAGGAACGCTCTCTTGAGTCTTCTGCCTCCGAAATCCTGCAGCGCTCTTCCTGAGTAGCTGCACAACTTGGAATACAAAAGAAGTAAAGTATCATACTATTCCTCATCCTCATCCCATTGCAATTCAGGGATCGAGGGGGCAAACTAAAACAATGGGGCAGTGTTTAACAGTAAGGGGGCTCCCATTTAAGACAGAACTGAGGAGATGTTTCTTCCTCTTAGAGGTTCATGGAACTTGCTCCACGGGAGGCCAGTGGAGGTAGGGCTTTTCATTAATTTAATACCAAGGTAGATTAGACTCTATTGAGTAATGGAGTCACTGATGGTATTAGAGCAGCAGGAAAGTGCAGGAGAGACTGTATTCAGATTGCCCTGACCTTACTGTGTAGCTGGGCAGGCTCAACTGGCTGAGTGGCCTAGTTTTGCTCCTAGCTCATTTCCTGGCATATTCACATTTCTTCTCCTAAAGTGGTGAGAGAGAGAACTGAAATGGAGAGAGGGTAATCCAGCAGGATCCTGCCATTCCCCACTCCACCCTGAGTAAGACTATGGCTGGAATGCTCTTTGACCCCGCCCTGTCCTGCCACTCACTGAGACCCTTCACGGGATAATTAGCACCAATCAGGCCACAGCTGCTGCCACAAGTGCAGACCCAGTGTTGGATGTTACAGACAGAACTCTGTATTGCTCGCCAGCATTTACCTTTGGGCACCCCCTTGGCACAGTGTCAGAAAAGTGGGGGCACAGATGGAGTGCCAACATGGAGCCACTTCTCTGCCGTTCTGCCATCACTCACCTCAGCCCTGGGTGACTGTCCAGCAGCCACTGAGAGACCAGCTTCTGTTTGTCTGACAGTCTGGTGGGCCCCCTGCTCCAGTCTCCCCAAATCTGGCTTTTGAAATATATCTTCATTCATGAATGTGGGCATTGCTGGGCAGTACTTACTGCCAATCCCTAATTACCCAGAGGGCAGTTAAGTGTCAACCATATTATTGTGGGTCTGGAGTCACATATAGGCCAGACCAGGTAACGCCTGCAGATTTCCCTCCCTGAAGGACGCTAGTGGTACCAAATGAGATTTTATGACAATGAACAGTGGTTATATTTGGTCAGTTAGTAACAAATGTTGTTGAATTCAAATCTCACTGTGTGCTATGATGGGATTTGAATCCATGGTCTCCAGAACATTTGCTAGAGTCCATTCTGATGAAAGGTCACTAGACTTCATACATTAACTCCGCTTTCTTCCCACAGATGCTGCCAGACCTGATGAGTTCCTGTAGCAGTTTCTGTTTTGTTTCAGACTGCACAGTTCTTTGTTTTATTTTCTTCCCCAGAGCTTTGACCTGGATCTAAATTAAAAGCTCAACGATGTTAACCTTATTTCAACATCTCATTCCAATGCCCATGTGGAATTATAGAATCCCTACAGTGTGGAAGCAGGCCATTCAACCCATTGAGGCCACACTGACCTTCTGAAGAGCATACCAACAAGAGCCAACCCCCTATCTTACCCCTGTAATCCTCGATATCCCATGGCCAATCTACCTAACCTGCACATCTTTGGATTGTGGGAGGAAACTGGAGCACTGGAAGAAACACACACAGACACAGGGAGAATGTGCAAACTTCTTACAGACAGTCGCCCGAGGCTGGAATCGAATCCAGGGCCCTGGTGCTGTGAGGCAGCAGTGCTAACCACTGAGCCACCACATGACTAACCTTCCCAAAAAGAGGTGAGACGGAGCTCTCATGGAGACCCCGTCACCTCAGTAGGGTTGCATCTCAGGGAGTTATCATATGGTTATATATTCACACACAGATCTGCAGCTCCTCAAAGCTGTGAAGTCTTTGCTGTCATATCTTTCATCCTTAAGTTTCACAACAAGCAGGATTTTAAACTCCAAATGTAGCAGGGCATCCTCCAGCCATCATTGCTATATCTACCTCATTACCTCTGTTTGGTGCGATTTTGTAGTGTATGAAATGACCCTCCATGTAGGTTCCTCAGTTTTGATGTATGGAGGTGTGTGGGAGACTAGGCCTCCAGCAGATGCCTGGCCCCAGAGGAATTAATGTTTTATTTTCGTTGTATAAGTTAATCTCCACGATTAATCAATCAAAGCTCTCATTGCCACTTGGTTGGTCTGGAATTGTTTATTTCTATTTGTTTATTTTTAACCTGGAAGTAGTTACTATAATGCAGTTTGACCTCAGGTTGTTAGGGGGTCAGGGGCGCCGCGGCATGTTTCAGATTTTATGAAGGTTCAATGACTCAAGTCTTCAGCTTCAGCAACATATGTGCCCAATCAAGCAACATGTGGTAGCTGGACACTTGCTGAATAAACACATCAAATCATGACACCAGGAAATGAGGAGTCACAGGCTAACCTTTTCCCAGCATCCCTTAATGCCTTCGGTAAACTGGCAGTACCCATAATTCATCGGCTGTTTCCGATGTGGAGGTCCCAGCCATTCCAACTTTGCTCCTTGAACTTTTACTGTCATGGCCACATTGACATGAGCTGATTGACGCAAACACCAAAAGTGCAGGGTAAAGAAGCCAACAGAAAGGGCTGTGATTTACTGAATCATAGAATGATTAGAGCACAGAAGGAAGCTAGCTGAAAATGTGTTGCTAGAAAGGCGCAGCAGGTCAGGCAGCATCCAAGGAGCAGGAGAATCAACATTTCGGGCATGAGCCCTTCTTCAGGCCTTTTTCCCTTTTCCTGAAGAAGGGTTCATGCCCGAAACGTTGATTCTCCTGTTCCTTGGATGCTGCCTGACCTGCTGCGCTTTTCCAGCAACACATTTTCAGCTCTGATCTCCAGCATCTGCAGTCCTCACTTTCTCACAGAAGGAAGCTATTCAACCTAAATTAGTCCCTAGGAACCTTTGTACCGAAGATGGCACTGTAAGTGGTGACTTATAAACTTTTCACGACACTCATATGAGTATATGTGACAATGAAGCTCATTCTATTCACTTCAATACAGTGTCCATGTTGACTCTCAGCAAATCAAATACTCCCTCTCACCCACCTTTCACAGTAAACCAACACTATTTATCTTTTTGGGTGCTTATTCACTTCTCTTTGAAAGCCCGTCTCCACCACACTCTCAGACAGCACTTTCTAGATCCCAATCAGTCTGCTGAGGAAAGTGGTTTGTCGCCATTCCTTCTGTTACTAGTTACCTTCAATCTGTGTCCACCGTTCTTTATCCTAGCTTCTCCAATCTATCCACATAGAGGTCTGGAACGTCCTTGTAACGGTTTTTAGATTAGATTAGATTACTTACAGTGTGGAAACCGACCCGCCGAAGCGCAACCCACCCATACCCCTACATTTACCCCATTACCTAACACTACGGGCAATTTAGCATGGCCAATTCACCTGACCCGCACATCTTTGGACAGTGGGAGGAAACTGGAGCACCCGGAGGAAACCCACGCAGCCACGGGGAGAACGTGCAAACTCCACACAGTCAGTCGCCTGAGTCGGGAATTGAACCCGGGTCTCAGGCGCTGTGAGGCAGCAGTGCTAACCACTGTGCCACCGTGCCGCCTGGTTTTCATCACCCTCTCTCACAATTGGGTCAACTGGATAGTGGAAAAGCTGTTTGGTACGCTCTCCTTTATTGGACAGAGTATTCAGTATAGGAGTTGTGGCTGTACAGGACGTTGGTTAGGCCACTGTTGGAATATTGCGTGCAATTCTGGTCTCCTCCTATCAGAGGGACGTTGTGAAATTTGAATTGGTTCAAAAAAGATTTACAAGGATGTTGCAGGGTTGGAGGATTTGAGCTATAGGGAGAGGCTGAATAGGCTGGGGCTGTTTTCCTGGGAATGTCTGTCGTAGGCTGAGGGGTGACCTTACGGAGGTTTATAAAATCATGAGGGGCATGGATAGGATAAATAGACAAGTCTTTTCCTTGGGGTGGGGGATTCCATAACTAGAGGGCATAGGTTTAGGGTGAGAGGGGAAAAAATTTAAAGGGAGCTAAGGGACAGAGGTTGGTGTGTGTATGGAATGAGCTGCCAGAGGAAGTGGTGGTGCTGGTACAATTAAAACATTTAAAAGGCATCTGGATAGGTACATGAATAGGAAGATTCTAGAGGAATATAGGCCAAATGCTGACAAATAGGACTAGATTAGGTTAGGGAATCTGGCTGGCATGGACAAGTTGGACCGAAGGGTCAGTTTCTGTGCTGTACATCTCTGTGACTCTATGACTCTGTAACTGAATTCAGGCTAGTACTCCCTCTGCCCCTTCTTAAAAAAACTTTACTGTCTTTTTATTTAAGTTACACTGACCATTGGAACATCATGCCCTTTATAAATCAAAGATTGTAGTTTGCGAAGGAGGAGAGAGAGCTGCAAGCCACTTACTTAGAACTCCCTCAGTCCCTTTCTTACTTGTGAAAAAGAGACCGATTAAGATGCAAGATGGAAATGCACAGTCAGGAATAGATACATCAAACTGAATGGTTTTGGACTCTTACGATTTACCCAATGTAGTGAGAAAGGCCAGAGGAAAAGGAGAAGGCAATCTCTTGTCAAGAAATCTCTAAGAATACATTGCATCAGAGTTGCTAATTCTATTTGAGGAATTCCATAAGAAGTATCAATGGTTTCATTAATGGAAGGTAGGTGGTGATAAGATCATTTATGAATTGCTTATCCACCTCAACAACATCTTTTAATTGTATGTTAATGACATGGTTTGGATCAAAGCAAAGTCAAGGACAATTTTCAGGCTTAAACTTCACAGTAACACTATTTATTAATTTTTCATGCTAATATATACATATACCTGGACTTGAAACATGCTTCTCTCTCCACAAGTGCTGCCAGACTTGCTGAGTTTTTCCAGCAATTCCAGTTTTTGAATATAATTACTTTAGGTATTGACTAATCTACCATCTGAAAGGGTACAGATCCATGTGCTGTCAATGAGTTGTCAGGGAGGGACACATTCCGGTGTGTCTACTAATTTCCAGAAATTCTAACTTCACCCATGCTGTGGTATTTATACCCAGTAATGTGCAGCTGTGATATCATCACAAGGTTGCTCAAGGGTCCTGATCTTTTTGCATAAAAAAGGAATCCCAGGTTTGATCTCGATCTGATGTTTGGCGAACTGATCTCAGCTGAGGTGTTAATAACATTGGAAGGCTGAAGTCACTCTTCCACGGGTGTTGAATGGAAATGAGGATTAACAATCTCAACTCAACCCTGTGGCTGACTCTTAGACTAAAGGATTAGATTACTTACAGTGTGGAAACAGGCCCTTCGGCACAACAGGTCCACACCGACCCGCCGAAGCGCAACCCACCCATACCCCTGCATTTACCCCTTACCTAACACTACGGGCAATTTAGCATAGCAAATTCACCTGACCCACACATCTTTGGACTGTGGGAGGAAACCGGAGCACCCGGAGGAAACCCACGCAGACACGGGGAGAACGTGCAAACTCCACACAGTCAGTCGCCTGAGTCGGGAATTGAACCCAGGTCTCAGGTGCTGTGAGGCAGCAGTGCTAACCACTGTGCCACCGTGCCGCCCACAATCTGGATGTACTGATGCATCCAGAAAAACCATCATAATTTTGCAGCCACAGTTAGATATAGGTACTGCCTTAACCATCTCCCCTTTTCAGGAATGTGAGTGTGGTTGACAGCTGCAGCTGCTGAGTGCAGACCACTTGTTTCGAAACCATGCAGTCTTTTTGACTTTGTCGTGAATTTATCTCCACAGCAAGGACAGGCTGAGAAGAAAGTTAGATCTGCTCAAATAACCTTTTCATGTTCAATGACAGACAGGTTTGTAATCAGCAAGGGCATCAAGGGTTATGGAGAGAGGACGGGATAGCAGAGTTGAGGATTGTAAGGTCAGCCATGATCTCATTGAAAGTGAAGCAGACTCGATGGGCTGAATGGCCTACTTCTGCTCCTATATCTTGTGGTCTCATCCTACACAAGAGGAAAAATTACACGGAGAGTATGACACCAAGGTCTGTCATTCAGATTGATTGCTCTTTTCTGGCCTCTATGTTCCAAATGACTATCAATTCCGTCAACATTGTCTCCTCTTCCAGTCCCCCCTCATATCTTTATCCATCTTCCTTCTTAAAGATATCTCAGCTTTACACTTCAACCAGTCTGCATGGCAGTAGATTCACCATTCTCTGGCTAATGGATGTCTCCAGAAGTCCTGACTGGATTTGTTAATCACGATTTTATAGTTATGCCTGTAATCCATGTCATAATAAGAAACAATACCCGTTACATCAGTGCCTTTAATAATCTTCTATATCTCGCTTTGAGTTGTTACTTCAAGTGCCAGGGGTTGGCTTCAGTGCCATGTATCAGTGCCCCAGTCTTTATCTGAATATGTCGGAAGGCAAGAGACTGGAAGATGGCAGAAATCCATTCCAAACTACCCACATAACTCACTGCTGTTCAGTCCACAACTTGTGGCTTTTCTTTCTCATGTGACAAGCTGCATTGAAGAACAAGCTCCCTTGTTGGATCAAAGGACTGGTAATTCAAGCCAGCATTTCCTGTGTGAACTTTAAAATCTGAATCTGCTCCTAATTCCCACTCTCCAGACAGCCCGAGGAGGCCATTACAGACAGAACAAGAAAATAAATAAATTCAAACCTGTCTAATCAAAGTATTTAATCACGTTGGCATTTCTGAAAAAGTTAGGCACATGAGAGAGAAATCAGAAAGATTCAGACGCACTGTCAAACATACAGCGCAAACATAAATGAAATGGGAATGATTTACAATGCTAAATTTTAATACACAATGACACTTGTAGATTTGTGGGCTTTTAAGCTCATTAAGGAGTATCACATGAAACAGAATTGATAAGCATACAACACAGTCACCGTCTCTCCCTATGTCTCAACCAGTTTTGTCAGCCTTAGAATTGGGTTAAATGCATGTTTTGAAGTTTAAAATGGTCCAGGCAAACAACAAAAGGAATTAGCTCCAGTATTTGATGAGCTGCAGACAGTAGGTATGTGAGGAGATAGACAAGTGAACAACAGAGAGCAGTATTAAAGCGAAATATGTGGATGCCGCAAATCTAAAATAAAAACAAAAAGTGCTAGAGAAACCCACCACTGGAGAAACAATCTCTGAATCTCCAACTATCAGCATCCTGGGGGAGGGGGTTTACCATTTACCAGAGATTGGTTTGGATTAATCATATAAATATTGTGTCCAGAAGAGGTTGGCAATCCTGCAGCAAGTAACTCACCTCCTGACTCCCCAGCCTGTCCACCATCCCTAAGGCACAGGTTAGGAGTGTGATGGAATGCTCCTCAGTTGCCTGGATGGGTACAGTTCCAGAAGTACTCAAGGTTTAACCATTGTCAAAGTCAATAACAAGGGGGTGTAGTCGTAAAGTGAGAGACAGAATGTCAGAGGGGATTTGAGGAAGAACACTCTCACCGCGAGATGGTGGTCCACAATGCATTGCCTGGGAGGCTAGTTGAGATGGGAAACCTGACAACATTTAAAAAGCACTTGAGGTGCAGTAACGTTCAAAGTTATGGGTGTAGTGCATGAAAAGGGGACTAGGGTAGGCAATAGTATATTTTTGAACATACAGACTCAATGGGTTTGAGGGCCCAGTGTATACTGTATGATTCTCTGGCTTGAACGGCTTGACACCATCCAGGACAAAGTATCTGCTTTACTAGCACCAACCCCACCACCTTCAACCTTCACTGTGATTGCACTGTGTACTATCTATAGTAACTTGCCAGTGTTGCTCTGATTGCAACTTCCAAACCCATGGGCTATATCATCCAGAAAGATAAAGAACAACAAATACATGAGAATACCCCTCCTGCACATTCCCCACCAAGCTACTCACCATCCCGATTTGGAAATATATTAGGTTATAAGTTTGTGCGAAGATTTGTAGCTCGGGTGCTTGTTGTAGTGGTTCTGTTCGCCGAGCTGGAAGTTTTTGTTGCAAACGTTTCGTCCCCTGGCTAGGAGACATCATCAGTGCTGTGGAGCCTCCTGCGAAGCGCTTCTTTGGTGTTTCTTCCGGTATTTATAGTGGTCTGTCCTTGCCGCTTCCGGGTGTCAGTTTCAGCTGTAGTGATTGGTATATTGGGTCCAGGTCGATGTGTCTGTTGATGGAATTTGTGGATGAATGCCATGCCTCTAGGAATTCCCTGGCTGTTCTCTGTCTGGCTTGCCCTATGATAGTAGTGTTTTCCCAGTCGAATTCATGTTGCTTGTTGTCTGAGTGTGTGGCTACTAGGGATAGCTGGTCGTGTCGTTTTGTGGCTAGTTGGTGCTCATGTATGCGGATTGTTAGCTGTCTTCCTGTTTGTCCTATATAGTGTTTTGCCTAGTACTTGCATGATATTTTATAAACTACATTAGTTTTGCTCATGTTGGGTATTGGCTCCTTTGTTCTAGTAAGTTGTTGTCTGAGCGTGGCTGTTGGTTTGTGTGCCGTTATGAGTCCTAGGGGTCGCAGTAGTCTGGCTGTCAGTTCTGAAACGCTCCTGATGTATGGTAGTGTGGCTAGTCCTTTTGGTTGTGGCATGTCCTCGTTCCGTGGTCTATCTCTTAGGCATCTGTTGATAAAGTTGCGCGGGTATCCATTTTTGGCGAATACCTTGTATAGGTGTTCCTCTTCCTCTTTTCGCAGTTCTGGTGTACTGCAGTGTGTTGTAGCTCTTTTGAATAGTGTCCTGATGCAGCTTCGTTTGTGTGTGTTGGGGTGGTTACTTGCATAGTTTAGGACTTGGTCTGTGTGTTGTTTTCCTGTGTACCCTTGTGGTGAATTCTCCGTTCGGTGTTCTCTGTACTATCACGTCTAGGAATGGGAGTTGGCTATCCTTTTCTACTTCTCTAGTGAATCGGATGCCTGTGAGTGTGGCGTTGATGATCCGGTGTGTTTTTTCTATTTCCGTGTTTTTGATGATTAGGTTATAGTCCAACAGATTTATTTGGAAGCACTAGCTTTCGGAACACCACTCAATCATCAGGTGGTGAAGGGGCAGTGCTCCGAAAGCTAGTGCTTCCAATTAAACCTGTTGGACTATAACCTGGTGTTGTGTGATTTTTAACTTTGCACACCCCATTCCAACACCGGCATCTCCAAATCATAGAAATATATTGCCGTTGCTTCACTGTCGCTGGGTCAAACTCCTAATGGCATTGTGTGTGTCTCTATCCGCAAGGTTCTGTAGTGGTGGATAAGCTCACCACTACCTTCCCCAAGACAATAAATGCTGTCTTAGCCAGTTACAAATATGTCCCATGAATAAATAATAAACAAGTTCCAAAATCAATTTGTATTGTTCACTGACTTTATTACTGATGAGAACAGGGTCTATGAAACAATTTAGACCAACCTTCAGAGAAATGTACAAGCACGGATAATGTATGTTGTTTTTGTACTGCCACCATCTCTGCCCAGTCAGAAACACTAGAGAACACCAGCGACTGTTCCTCCTGAGGTGTGTGACCAACACTGACCCCAATGTTTCCCAGTTCAGGTTCAGGTTACCATACCCACTGCCATTGGAGGAATAGGAAACTGACTGAGATTTGGGGTGAAAGTGAGGTCTGCAAATGCTGGAGATCAGAGCTGAAAATGCGTTGCTGGAAAAGCGCAGCAGGTCAGGCAGCATCCAAGGAACAGGAGATTCGACGTTTCGGGCATAAGCCCTTCTTCAGGAACACCTTGCACAAGAGCAAGGACCCCAATGGACCCTCTCGGAGTATCGGTGTTCTATGGCCCACTCCCCCAAGATGTGGAAAGGTCTTTTGATACAAAACCCTTGCTCCTGGGGAGCAAGAATCTGAATAATACAGACTGAGGAAGGCAGAAAAATAAACAGGCAACAGCAGCTTTCCTATAAACTCACATGGCCCATTATACCCTCATAGAAATTATATTCTACTCTAAATGGAACAGTTTGCATTTGGCAACAACAGTTGTGCATGCAGTCCAAATAATTAAATGGTAATTATTTAGTTAGAAAACAAATGCTTCATTGTGCCAATGGTGCTTGTTCTTTTATCCCATTCGTATAACAAGCACAAATAATCGATAACAACACTGTAAATGACCTCTCCATTTGCAGTTTAATGAATGCTGTTCCCAATAATTAAACTGAGAAATGATGAACAGCTCCAGAGATTGCCTTCTCAAAACTGTTCTTTCAAAAACCAGCAGTGATTCTTTGTGGTGTGAAGGGTGCGATGTGTGCGGGCTTAGCTATTGGCACCAAGCCATGAATGATATCAGTGAACGTGGTTGGATGAGGTGCATTGGTAATGTGATATAAACGAGCAAGCTGGATTCTATGGAGATCATGAGTTCCACAGAGTACGCTTGAATTGGAATTCAATTAATAAAATTTGGAATTGAAAACTAGCCTCTGTAATGGTGACCTGAGGCTATCAGAGACTGTTCTAAAAACCCACTGTTTCACTAGAGAAGGAAATCTGCTGTCCTGACCTAGTCTGGCCTAAATGTGACTTCAGGTAAAAAATGAGGTCTGCAGATGCTGGAGATCACAGCTGAAAATGTGTTGCTGGTTAAAGCACAGCAGGTTAGGCAGCATCCAAGGAATAGGAAATATAAGCCCTTCATCAGGAATGAATAGGAAGGAGATGTGGCTGTGGTAACGAGTCTGTTTGAGAACGTGGCTGAAGAGTTTCTGTGCAGAGGAGATGACCTGGGGGGTGCAGTGAGAGAGAGACTCACTGAAATCCTTGTAGAGGGAGGAAGAGAGCTTCTTCAAGGAAGGCATCCTTGCAAGAGGATTCGCAGTAGGTTAAAATCTTCGGGTAAAAAATGAGGTCTGCAGATGCTGGAGATCACAGCTGCAAATGTGTTGCTGGTTAAAGCACAGCAGGTCAGGCAGCATCCAAGGAATAGAAAATTCGACGTTTCGGGCATAAGCCCTTCAAGTTGCACATCCATGAGGCTGACCCTTAACCCCCCCATTCAGTTTGGGATGGACAACAAATACTGACCTTGCCAGTGACACCCACATCCCATGGTGGTGTCATAAAGTTGTCAAGGAAACATGGTATTATAACTACTGTTTATTAGTTGTAGCACTAAATATAAGAGCTGGGAGGTTAGTCCAGAATTGTATAAAACATACAAAAGCACTGTGTGAGGTTCTGGTCACTGCATTCAAATGGTACAGAGGGGTTTACTGGGGACTGGCGAATGTTCGTTATACAGAAAGATTTGGAGATACAAGAATTGCTTCCTTTCCAACTCGGGAGGCCAAAGGGAGTCCAAATTGAATGGATAGTATTTTGATAGGTCCTGATGGAGTGGGAAGGAAGGTTCTAATCCCCTTGGTTGAAGGGTCACTAACTGGAAGCAGCAATTTAGGGTCCGATTGCCCCAGAAGCTGGTGGGATCTGGAACTCATTGCTTTAAAGAATGATCAAGGCAGAAATCTTCGTAACTTCTAACGAGTGCGAGCAAATATACATCCAAATTAGTGGCAGAAGCAAGCACCTCAGTTCTGCTGCATCATTCAATAAGATCATTGCTGATTTGTTTGTGTTTCGCAGCCCACAACCCCTCTATCTCTCAGAACCTTCGGTTCTCCTGCTGATCAGGAATCGATCTACCTCCACCTTAATAACACGCACTGATCCCTCGCCTTCACCATAATCTGAGGCAGAGTGTTCCAAAGTATCACAAACCCTTTGAGAGAAAATATTACTCTTCATCTCTGTCCTAAAACTCCTTGGATATGCAGCTAAAATGCCGTAATCAACATAGGTATGCACCAAGACCCAGGAAAAGGGTGGAAAATTTCTGTTTTTGGTTCTGATTTTTAACATCTGCAATTCTTTTGGGTTTTACTTTGGAAGTAGGAATAGGTTAGATGGCTCCATGTCAGACACAATGGGCTGAATGGTCTCCCTCTGTGCTAAAGATTTCTACAATTCTACGAGGATAAAAACAGATGGCATTGTCCATATGGACAACAGTGTGTGTAAAGTTGGAGATTCAGAGATTGTTTCTCCAGTGTGGGTTTCTCCATAAACAAGGAGCAGAAGTCAGCCATTCGGCCCCTCAAGTCTGCTCTACAATTTAATAAGATTATGGCTAATCGGACTTTAACTTCAAATCCACAGTCCCACGTCCCAGTGATAACCTCTCATCTCCTTGTTCACTGGGAATCCATCTAGCTCTGTTTTCAAACGCTGCTTTCATTATCTTTTCAGGAAGAGACTTTCAAGCACTCACAACCCTCTGAGAGAAAGAAAAGGTCTCCCCCCCTCTCTCCCGTAAATGGTTGACCCCCTGATTATTACACAGTGACCCCTAGTTCAGCAGAGTCCTCCTGGGAGGTAACCAGGCACAAGACGCTGCCTGGGAATTCTCAGACAATGCGAGGAAAAAGATCAAATTGACCAGATCCGTTGAGATGGGGTTCGGTATAGCATATTGTGTCAATTGTTAAAAATGTTTTGATTAGTATAACACCAACAATGTGCATTGTTATTCACACATTTAAAGACAGTTAAATCTGGCAAAGCACACTACAAGAATGAAGGTCAAACCAAATTTAACACCGAGTTTACGCAGGGAAATAAAAACTATTTTAATTCTCAAGATAATTCAAGACATTTTTCCTAAAATGATCTTTAGAGTTTTCCTCAAATGGTTAAGTTAATAAAAACACAGCCTGATGTCCCGTTGGGCTGCAGATAAACATCTCTATTTTGAAAACAACCCGATTATTCACCTCATTGATGCCTTTGGGATTTTACTCTGTGCAGAATGGCTTTATACATGACAGCAATCGTTGCACTGCAAAGTATTTCGTTGCCATGTGAAATGCCCTAAAATGCTCTGGGGGTGTGGTGCTGGCCTAGAGGTATTATCACCGGGCTATTAATCCAGAGGCCCAGCTAATGTCCTGGGGATCTGGGTTCAAATCCTACCATGGCAGGTAGTGGAATCTGAATCCAGTATGAATCTGGAATTAAGGCTCTGATAATGACCATGAGCCCATTGCTGATTGTTGGGGTAAGGCCCACCCAGTAATGGCCTTCTACAAAAAAGAAACCTGCTGGCCTATGTGTGACTCCGAATTTACAGCAATGTGGTTGACTCTTAACTGCAGGATGGGCAATAATTGCTAGTGCTGAAAATGCGTTGCTGGAAAAGCGCAGCAGGTCAGGCAGCATCCAAGGAACAGGAAATTCGACGTTTCGGGCATGAGCCCTTCATCAGGATGAAGGGCTTATGCCCGAAACGTCGAATTTCCTGTTCCTTGGATGCTGCCTGACCTGCTGCGCTTTTCCAGCAACACATTTTCAGCTCTGATCTCCAGCATCTGCAGACCTCACCTTTTCCTCGAATAATTGCTGGTGACCACATTTAATGAATGAAAAAAAAAAGTTGGTATCTTGATCTTTTGCTATTTAAGTGAAGGTACCTTTATTTATCCTGGGCTACTGTTTCGTGAAATGATGTTCAAACAGCAGAACCAAAGTAAATCCATCTGTTTCTGGTCATCGTGTCAACCCTGGCAGTCCCTGTCATGTCGGCCTTGATGATAAAAAGTTCTGGCTCTGGCATAGTGCCCCCTTTAGCAGAATAGCCCACCCAGTGAGCTAGGTGCAGGCTGCTGAAAGCAGAAGGAGGTGGGTGAGTTGGAGAACTGTGCAGCTATAAACAGGACAATTTGGCCCAGACCTATGTACGGAGCCATCTATTTATATCCTTTTCCACCCATGCAAATGCTGAGGTAATTACTCAGTCTCACATCAAACTAGTCCATGTGGTTTGAAGATGCAGGCAGCCAAGTGTCTGGTTAAAATTAGCAGTTCAACTGTTATTAGCAGATATTAGATTAATGGCTTGCCCCAGGCTGCTGTGAGCCTGCACTGTGGGGCTTTGTGTTCGAGTGGTGTCGTCAGAGGAATGGAGTTTATTCTTTTAAAGAACAATCGCAAATTTCATTGATGTTGTTCCTGTTACTAAGCGGGAAGAGTGACAGTGCAGTTTATTGCAGCCACAACTAGGGGATTAATTCAGTCAGTACGCGTGTGTTTCAGGGTGTACAGGAGTCACCCTGCGGCACAAGCAATGGTGCGGTCGTTGGGTTAAATCAGTTCAAGGAAGAGGGATAACAATCAGCTGGAACTTGTTTGGATTGATCACTTGTGGAGCTCCAGCCTGTTGGAGAATCAGATTCCACTGGGATGAACGCTGTGGTCAAATAGCCGAGGGATACACACAATCTAGACTCAAGTGGAGAGAACAATTATTTGTGTGAGCTACCAGCTGAATCCCAGTGTGAACATATTCCCTTCAGTCAGTGGCTGGCACTTTATTGGGTCAGCAGGTACAGGAAGGCACTTGTGCGACTGAAAAATCTCCCCGTGGCCAATTGTGCAATGGAATTCCTTGCAGTTTATGAGGTAGGGCCTGAAGAAATTACCAGGAACATTGCTGGATTGTTACAAAAAATGCTCATTAATGCCCATCAGATCAGAAACTCTGAGCTTGTCCCATGCCATGAGTGCCTCCATATGTGCACACACACACGCATACGCACAGACACACACGCATACACACAGACACATACACACACACACATGCATACACACACACACGCACATACACACACACACAGACACACACACAGACACGTACACACACACACACGTACACACATACAGACACACACAGACACATGCACACACACGCATACACACAGACACACACACACACATGCGCGCATATACACAGATACACACACACACACACACAGATACACACACACACACACACACACAGACACACACACAGATACACACAGACACACACACAGACACACACACAAACAGACACACACAGACACACACACAGACACACACACACAGATACACACGCACACATAGGCACACACCAGACACACACACGCATACACACAGAGACACACACACAGATACACACGCACACACACAGACACAGACACACATAGACACACACAAAGACACACAGACATACACACAGACATACACACACAGACACAGACACACGCACACACCAGACACATACATACACACATACGCGCACGCGCACACACACACACACAAACAGACACAGACACATGCTTGGACACAGACACACTCACAGATATGTGCACACTTCCACGCACACTCCCTCACATACATACAGACATACAGATACGCAGGCACACGTGTGCACATTCACACAGATACAGACATGCACACACACATACATACGCACAGATACACACACATACACATAAATACACACACACACACGCATACACACATATGCACAACCACACACGCATACACACACAGACTCACACACAGACTCACTAACAGATACACACACACACACAAACACAGACACACACGCACACACCAGACACACAGATACAGACACACACACAAAGACACACACACAGACACACATGCACACACCAGACGCACACAGACACACACACACATACCAGACACACACACAGACACGCACACAGATACACACGCACACACCAGACACACACACACATATATACACACCAGACACACACACGCACACACCAGACACACAGACACACACGCACACACCAGACACACATATGCACATGCACACACACACCAGACACACGCATACACACATATGCACACACACACACACACATACGCATGCACACACAGACACAAACACACAAACAGACACACTCACAGATATGTGCACACATACACGCACACTCCCTCACATACACACAGACATACAGATACACAGGCACACGTGTGCACATTCACACAGATACAGACATGCACACACATACATACACACAGATACACACACATACACATCCACACACACATACACATAAATACACACATACACGCATACACACAGATACACATTTGTGCACAACCACACACGCACACACACACACACAGACTCACACACACAGATACACACACACAGATTCACACACAGATACACACACAGACACACACACAGACACAGACACACACATGTAAACACAGACACACACGCACACACTAGACACACAGATACAGACACACACACAGACACACATACAGACACACACACACAGATACACACGCACACATAGGCACACACCAGACACACACACGCATACACACAGAGACACACACACAGATACACACGCACACACACAGACATAGACACACACAAAGACACACACAGACATACACACAGACATACACACACAGACACAGACACACGCACACACCAGACACATACATACACACATACGCGTACGCGCACGCGCACACACACACACACACAAACAGACACAGACACATGCTTGGACACAGACACACTCACAGATATGTGCACACTTCCACGCACACTCCCTCACATACATACAGACATACAGATACGCAGGCACACGTGTGCACATTCACACAGATACAGACATGCACACACATACATACACACAGATACACACACATACACATCCACACACACATACACATAAATACACACATACACGCATACACACAGATACACATTTGTGCACAACCACACACGCACACACACACACACAGACTCACACACACAGATTCACACACAGACACACACACAGACACACACACAGACACAGACACACACGTAAACACAGACACACACGCACACACTAGACACACAGATACAGACACACACACAGACACACATACAGGCACACACGCACACACCACACACACAGACACAGACCCACACACACAGACCCACACACAGACACACAGACGCACACACATAGATACACACACAGACACACACAAGGACACACAGACACACACACACATAGACACACACAGACACTCCAGACAAACACACACACACCAGACACACAGACACAGACACACACACACACTCAGACACACACACACCAGACACACACCCAGACACACATGCACACCCAGACACACACACATGCACACACAGACACACATGCACGTACACACACAGATTCACACGCGCACACCAGACACATACATATACACACCAGACACACACACACAGACACACACGCACACACCAGGCACACACACACACACACACACACACACACACACACACACACAGACACAAACACAGTGACATACCCAAACACAGACACACACGTGCATTCTCACACGCACACATGAACGCACTGTCCCTCACATACACACACAGATACACACACACAGACACAGACATATGCATGGACACAGACACACTCACAGATATGTGCACACATACACGCACACTCTCTCACATACACACATAGACATACAGATACACAGGCACATGTGTGCACATTCACACAGATACACACATGCACAGACATGCACACACACATACACACACAGATACACACACATGCACAGCCAAACATGCATACACCCAGATACACACATATACACACAAATACACATGCACATCCACACATACATACACACAGATACACACAAATGCACAACCACACACGCATACACACAGAGACACACACACATATACAGCCACACATGTAGACACACACACAATCCCGCATGCACGCACTCTCTCTCTCATACTCATACACACAAATACAGACACACAGACTCACACACGCAGATACACACACACACACACACTCACACACGCAGGTATACACACACACATATACACTTACAGCTGCCAATGAGCTATTCATTTGCTCCAAGAAGATGGTCCCAGCTTTAGTGGGTGAACCCCCCCCCCCATTCTATGAAAAGCCTTTGGTGGCCTAATAAGGGCCATGTCCCACCACTGATGGTCTTTATAGGGTTCCTTTTGCAGACAGGAGGCCTCGCTTCCTCAGTGGACTGCGCTGGGATTAGGCTAGTCCTGGGTGACTCCTTCCCTGTACCCCAAGGTCACTGACGTCAGCACCCCCCTTTCTCCAGTAGGACCATCTCCCCACCCACCCACCCCCAACCCCCCCGCCCCCCACTTTTTAACCCCTTCCCTCATGGTACAATGACAGCATTTAAGAGGCATCTGGATGGGTATATGAATAGGAAGAGTTCAGAGGGATATGGGCCAAATGCTGGCAAACGGGACTAGATTAGGATGGATATCTGGTCAGCATGGACGAGTTGGACTGAAGGGTGTGTTTCTATGCTGTATATCTCATGAACTTATCCCTCTATGTCCGCGATCTCTCGAATCCAGCCTACCACCCTTACTGTAAAAAGTGAGGTCTGCAGATGCTGGAGATCAGAGCTGAAAATGTGTTGCTGGTTGAAGCACAGCAGGTTGGGCAGCATCCAAGGAACAGGAAATTCGACGTTTCGGGCCAGAGCCCTTCATCAGGAATTCCTGATGAAGGGCTCCGGCCCGAAACGTCGAATTTCCTGTTCCTTGGATGCTGCCTAACCTGCTGTGCTTTAAACAGCAGCACATTTTCAGCTACCACCCTTACTGCCAGGGTTAGGATTCTGAGTGCCCTGAGCCCAGTTTTTCCTGTGCACATCGACACAGCGGGGCTGCCCATAGTCCCAGCAGTGACCACTATGTGAAGTTATTGGGCAGTGACTTGTATTGGGGGGAGTTTCTTCAACCAGACGTGCGGAGGTCTTTAAAACAACTAACGATGGTCCCAGTGTGAAATTGCTGCCGTTGGGATCATTCATGGGTTTCTTTGCCCCCAGCCAAGAAGCACAAAACCTCGGCCCAGTGAGCGCGCTTGGAGGTGCTGGCTTCCAGGTGAGATTTTAAAAGGGAGACCCACCTCAGGTGGATGTGCATGAGCCCATGGCACTTATTCAGGGAAGACCAGTGACGCTGCTCCTGGTGTCCTGGACCATGCTTATTCCTCAACAGCACCATTAAAGCCAATCATCTGGTCGTTAATGAAGTGCTGTTTGTGGGATCTTGCTGTGCCCAGATTGGCAGGCAGTGTGTTTGCTACATTTTGAACAGGGACTGCACTTGCTATGTGCTTCAAAGCTGTAAATGGTTTGTGAGATTACGAAAGGTGATAACTAAATATAAGTCTCCCTTGATGAGCACTTTATAAAACATTAATATAGCACTGACAATACAACGCTGGTGAATTCTGTCAGAAGATGACAACAGAAAATCGTAGGAGGGAGAAGGAAAAGTATCATTCATTAAATGGTAACTGGCAATGGGCCAGTATTGAACAGTTTCAGTGACAGGGCTTTCCCTGGTGGAGAAACAGTTGCTGGTGTGAGTCACCTTATTTATCCGACACAAACATGATGGTACAAGACACTTCACCAAATTGTGTTGGTGGATTGATCAGTATTCCGGCCAGGAATCTTTCGATATGAGGCACAAAGATGGGGAACAAGCAATCTCAATGTTCGCAGTAAAGCATCTGAGTGAGTAGATTGATTGGCTCCAATGTGTTGCTCTTATGGAAAACATCCTCACTCAAGGTCTCTATGGAAACACTTCACCCTGCAAAAGGAGCACACATGTGTTCTCTCTCTCATGTCTTTGCAAAGATCTCCCACAGCCCCTTTGTCAAATGGAAGAGCAGCTGGTTCTCCGTCAGCTATTTCATGGACTATTTTTCAGTGTTTTTTTTGTCAAAATGTCCTCATGGTGTGTGTCAGGCCAGGTCCTCTGCTCGTTTCTCCACACCTCACGGTCTGTCGTTTGTTAGAGCCTCTCCTTTGAAAATTCAAGATGGCCGGGCAAAAGGATTGGTTGCAGAGGTTTCCCACTACCCTCCTCATGAGTGCTTAAAGAAAAGTCAAATTCTCCTCTCCCAGGCCCTCCGCCCACAAGAGACACAAGTGCCTTGACCGTTTAGATCTTCTGCTTTCCTCACTGAAAATTCACTGGTTACCCCATTGACTGTAACCTTGAGCATGGAACCCTTACCAGGGCCTTAGGAAACTCACCAAAAGACTGAGACAATCTGCCTCTGCCATCCTGGATAGGCATAAGAATATTCAATGGAAAAATTCGGAATATTTCTGCCAGCAGTACCCATCTACCATGCCCTGAAAGATTACATATCATCGTTGCTCTTTACCATCAGCTTAAGGTCTCTGGGCAAGATCCCCCAGGAACCATAACCTCAATGTGCAGAGGATGATGTAAAGGAGGAAGAGGAAGGGGTGGAGAGAAGAGTGAATATTTTTAAAACATCACCGCCCAGGATATTGCAGGGTTACAAAGAACATGGTGCGAATCACAGAAAAGGAACAGGAGAAATGACATACATTCTTAGCCTGAAACAGAAATCCTACGGAGTGCTGCTTGTGTCATTTATCATCATTTGGATCCACGTCCTCACGCCACTTTCTGCTTCCCTTTCTTTGTGATAAAAACAAAGGTCTCCTTAGGAAATCAAAGCTAGTCGCTGAAGTCTGATGGGAGTCGGTATTTTCTGGGTTACTTCCCTGATTCTGATTGATTCTATTGTCCACCACACAAAGCCACATCCTGCTTTGTTGTTGTTTTTTTAACTTTTAGGGTGTGTATAGGCTGGATGTTTTAGCGTGCCGTGTGTACGTTTATTCTGCAGGCTGCATCTTTTCCAGGACATTGTGATGGATCAAGCATTTCCATTAAAAACCTCTATATTTGCAATCAACCATTTACAGAACATTCTTCATGCGTGTGGGAGGGCTAATGCACTTTGCAGTCAATTAATGTAAGAACATAAGAAATAGGAGCGGCTGTAGACCACTCAGTCCCTCAATTCTGGATCAGTGGTGCTGGAAGAGCTGAAAATGTGTTGCTGGAAAAGCGCAGCAGGTCAGGCAGCATCCAAGGAACAGGAAATTCGACGTTTCGGGCCAGAGCCCTTCATCAGGAATGAGGAGAGTGTGAAGAATGAGTCTCCTCATTCCTGATGAAGGGCTCTGGCCCGAAATGTCGAATCTCCTGTTCCTTGGATGCTGCCTGACCTGCTGTGCTTTAGCCAGCAACACATTTTCAGCTCTGATCTCCAGCATCTGCAGACCTCACGTTTTACTGCTGGAAGAGCACAGCAGTTCAGGCAGCATCCAACAAGCAGCAACGATGCTGCCTGAACTGCTGTGCTCTTCCAGCACCACGAATCCAGAACCTGGTTTCCAGCATCTGCAGTCATTGTTTTTACCTCATTCAGTCCCTCAAGCCTTCCCCTGCCCATTCTATAACATCATGACTAATCCGCCCAGTTTTCAAATATTCTTTTGTCCCAGTTCCTCACTGGACGATGTTTCAAAAATCTGCCTTCCTCCTCTTTCAGTCAGAAGTCACACATCACTGGGTTATAGTCCAACACATTTATTTAAAATCACAAGCTCTCAGAGTGAACCCTCCCCGCCCCTTCATCCTTCACTGACATCTTCACATCATGGCTAACACCCTCCGTCAGTGACCTCATCTCCACAATTCTCTGCGATAAAGAACTCCAGACATTCACTGCTCTCAGGGAGAAACTCCTTCACATCAGAGTTTTAGTCAGTGTCTGCTTATTCTGGAACATGTCCCCGAGATCGCGATACACCTACTAACGGAAACATCTTCTCCACAAACCCCCCTGTCAGAATTGCTAAGGAACAGCAAAATCCTGTAGATGCTGAAACAGAAAATGCTGGAGAAACTCAGCAGGTATGGCAGCATTTGCAGAGAGAGAAAAACAGAGGGAAACCTTTAACCAAGCTTTTAGCCACCTGTCCTCAGATCTCATTGTGACTTTATAACACTCCCATAAAGGTTCATCCCAGGAAAGGTGCTCTATAAATAGAGGTAGTTGTTGGTGTGCTTGATTACTTGAATGTATATTTATTGGTCAGTGCCTTGCCCATTGTATTCTCATCCTCTTGTTATTTTCCTTACCCCCAGTGCTCTGCTAGACTATGTTCATTTATTGGTGGCACATTAAGGAACCGAAAGGGCACAGACAACAACTATCTCTGGAGGTTGGAAATTTCTCACGCACGTTTCTTTACTTTACAACCAGTTCCGTTATAGTGAAGCCCTCAGCTCACAGTACACGGCTCTCTCTTCACTCTCTGTATTTATAGACACCGAACATACAGCACCACGAGCAGTGTTGACCAAGTCACTTTTAACATGAGAACATTTGAAAGACCCCACAGTGGCAATTCACAGAATGAGAGCCCATCAGTTCCAAGGCTGGAGAGACCCTGAGAAATATTAGGTTTACATTTGCAGGGAGAGAGCGATGAAGATAAAGCCATCAAATGTTTTGCTGGGAATCTCCAAAAGGTAACATTATTCACAATCTATTCAGGGAATCACAGTTTCTCAAGCATCTATTGTAAGAAGCTTTGAGGTTGGATTGTACGGAAAATAACTGGACTGGTACCACACAGGGAGCACTATGTGTTGAAGAAATTTATGCAGGGAACAGCAGGCACTGGAGAGAAAATAGCTCAAAAAGATAGTGAGTATTTAAGGTGGATTAAACAGGAAATAACAGAAAGCAAAAAAAATTATAGAAGGAATAATACAAATGATTACTAAGTGATAATTAAGCAATAATCTGCAGTGATTTACCAGATAATAAAGCAGGATATAAATTAATTCCTCCACAGCACAAGGATTTGTACCAGATTTCTCCATATCAACATGGTTTGACCTTAGAGGAACCAGCGGTCAGTGGTTACATGATTAATGGTCTCAACAGCATTTGTATAAAACACAGAGAACGAAACAGATTGCTGAGAAAGTGTCTCAAATATCTCGAGGTTACAGTGTCCTGACTAAGGCTATTAGTCTTACCAAGTGCTGAACACCCTCAGAGAGCAGGAGGTGAGCCTGATGTGATGGGGGGAGGGAAGGGAGACAGTTGTATCACTGCCCAGCCCCTCCCCCACAATGGTCCAGCTCATTTCTTTCCTGGTTGCTTGGTCCCCAGCTTTCATTGTCTTCCCCAGCCTCAGTACCCGAAAACACTGACTCACACTGGTCTGAAATTTCTTAGCACTATCAGCTCTCATGTTCTTGACTCTAGAGGCTGTGATGGGCCTACGTAGTGAACGTTGGGCTATTTAGCTATAGGGGAAGCACAGCAGAAGACAATCCTGTGTTCCTTCAACTTCGACAGTGCCTTTTCCAGTTTGATAGTGGTGAGGTGTGGGAATTTCGTTCCCCAAACACCCTGCCCATCTCCCAACCTTGAGATGCAAAGGATAATACTGCACTCTCCATGGTAGAGTTCAAAGCAAAGATTCAACCTGGGAGTTCCATAACCAGTGAGGAGCACTCACCAGCTCTCCACCCCCCCCCATCCCCACCCCCACCCCCACCCCAACCCATCCCCACCCCACCCCCACCCCACCCAATTCTTTCCATGATGTGGTTGACCAGGAATCCCTCCTGTTTTTACCATGAGCACACTGCTCGTATCATCAACATGAATAACTACCCAAGGTAAAATCACTATCTGTCAGGGTTCTTTGTTTGAAACAGAAAATGCCACACCATAAAATGAGATTGTTTTTTAAAACAGAGCTATTCAGTTGTGGCGGCACGGTGACACAGTGGTTAGCACTGCTGCCTCACAGCGCCTGAGACCTGGGTTCAATTCCCGACTCAGGCGACTGACTGTGTGGAGTTTGCACGTTCTCCCCGTGTCTGCGTGGGTTTCCTCCGGGTGCTCCGGTTTCCTCCCACAGTCCAAAGATGTGCGGGTCAGGTGAATTGGCCATGCTAAATGCCCGTAGTGTTAGGAAAAGGGGTAAATGTAGGGGACTGGTTCTGGGTGGGTGGGTTTGCTTGGACTTGTTGGGCAGAAGGGCCTGTTTCCACATTGTAAGTAATCTACTCTATCTAAAAAGGCCAAAAGCCACAATGTTATCAATCTACATGTTCTAATTTGGTGTTGATGTTTCTCTAAGAGTTACACCCAAGTATAAGCATAGATCAAGCAGAAAGATCATAAAAAGGAAGCAAACTCTCTTGGAGTAGGGTGGAAGGGATTAAAGAGCAGAGGAAATTGGTCATTAGGAGCAATAAATGAACTTGGAAGAAACAATGATTTCCAAAAGGAGTGAGGGAAAAGGGTGGAGATGGGAAACCCAGGGCTGGAGCAAAGTGTGAAGAGCACTTTGAGCATCCTTACCGTCTACACTCAACTGAAAGGCTTTTCCTTCCTGAGACAACACTTAACTCTCTGAAAACTACCTTCACATTTCCAACTCCTTATAAAACACCCATGAAGGAGGAAGCCCACTTTACACAAAGCCGCATGTTCCTTGGCCTTTCCTCATTGGTCAGGAATACACACTGCGGCCCTGAATTTAGCAGGAACCTCGCCGAGCCTGTCAGATAAAGTCTGGAGAAACTCAGCAGGTCTGAATCATCTGCGGAGAGATAAACAGAGGTAATGTTTCGAGTCCAGTGTCACGTCATCACTAAAACAGGCAGACCTGCTGAGTTTCTTTAGAAATGTCTGCTTTTGTTTACAGATTGCCACTGTTCTTAGTTTTATTTTAGCCTTACTGAGTCGTGCTGTTTCACTGTTACAAAATCCGCATTATTCTCCACTTTAAAAGTACAGTGTGGAGTTCTACAGCTAAGGCAGTCAGACTAGTTAGTCCTCAGTAAGAAAGCCCTTCCACCCGAGGTAACCTATTTCCGAACATTTCTGAGCTAATCGCTCTAACTCGGAGAAACTACTTTGTGCATTCATCCTAACCAGGATATTCAAAAAATGAAATCAAAAGCTCTTCGAGCTATGAAAGCTGATGTGTCTAACTTACCAGGGCCAATGGAATCAAAGGGTATGGGGAGAAAGTGGGAACACGGGACTGAGTTCATGATCTACTATGATCATATTGAATGGTAGAGCAAGCTTGATGGGCCAAATGGCCTACTCCTGCTCCTATTTTTGATGTTTCTAAGAAAGCAGCTAGTATTCTTCAACTTGGAAAACTCTCTCAATGAAAACAAATGCTTATTAACATCCAGGATCTCTCTCTCTCTCTTACACTCGCTTCCCAAAGTACTGAAAGGGTAATCATTAAACCCATTCATGCACACAGATCAAAACCCGCGTGGCCCTTGTTCAAAACCTAAACTCACAGGTATAAAACGCCTTAAATCACAGACACTAAGGGAATCAAAGGGCAAAAGCAGAAATTGCTGAAAAAGCTCAGCAGATCCGGCAGCATCTGTGTTAATGTTTCCTCAGAACTCAGTCACTCGACCTGAAACATTAACTCTGATTTCTCTCCACAGACGCAGCCAGACCTGCTGAGATTTTTCAGCAATTTCTATTTTTGTTTCTGATTTACAGCATCCACAGTTCTTTCGGTTTGTAAGGGAATCAAGGGATTGAGTGGGGAAGGGGTTGAATTAGAAGTTGAGGTAAATGAATGGTAGACCAGGCTGAAGAATGACTTCTGCTCCTATTATGTTCCTACTGAGGTCAAGAAAATCTCCGTAAAAATGCAAGCCTTCCTCTCGTTCAGGGCCCAACTCATTACTGATCTTTCTCCCTTCACAAATGCAGTTGAATGTTTCCAGTGTGCTCTGTTTTCATTTTAACATGACTTATGTTTATATTTCCTGTTCATTAGATTGTCCTGATATTTCGTATGGGCCTGGACATTCAGGCTAGGAGGTTTTCAGTACTGTACCACATTTTTGGATGCACCTTCAGTAAGACAGTTGAGTATGTTCGCATCCACAGCATTGATGAAGCCACAATAATGGGGGCAAGGTTTTAATTTTTGCATGCAAACCCAGGCTCCTAGTTTTGAACGACCTAGGCAAAAATCTTGGATGGATTACTGCAGAGCAGTTTCATTAGTGCAGCTTGTCATTGGTGAGGCAAATTGGAAGCTGGAGACATTTCTATGTAAATTGATCCTAGTCTACTTTTCGTAGCACAGAAAGGGACCATTCAGCCCTTCATTTCTCTGGTGAATAACAAGTAGCCATCCAGCTAAATCCTGCTTTCCCGAGATGTAGAACTGCCTAGTTCTGAAGAAGGGTTAATACCCAAAACATTGACTTCTCTACCTCCGATGCTGCCTGGCTTGCTGTGTTCCTTCAGCCTTCTGTTTCCCTACTTTGGATTCCAGCATCTGAAGACCTTTGTCTCTAATCCAGCTTTCCAACTCTTAATCCAGGGCCTTCTCGGTTATAATACTTCAGTGTATCTCCCAAGCACCTTTTCAGTGTCTTGGATATATTTCTGTCTCTGTTACCTTTTCAAAAGGTGAGTTCCAGATCCCTTGAATCTTCTAAGCTTCTTGCCTCGAACCCTAAATCTTTGTCCCTTACTCATGGATCCCTGAGCAGAGAGTTTAGCCCCTTTACCTGGACCGCTAACAATTTACCACACTTCAGTCAGGATTCCCCTCAGCCTGTTCTTTTCAAAAGCAAACAACGTTACTCCATCCAATCTTTTGACATTGCCAAAATCCTCCAGCCCAGGCAACATCTTGGTCAATCTCCGTACTTCAGAAAACAGCTCTGGATTCTAAAGGCTTAACATCGAATCCCAACAGTGTGGGGACAGGCCATTCGGCCCAACTGGTCCTCACTGACCCTCCAAAGAGGATCTCACCCAGACCCATCCACCTACCCTATATTTCCCATGGCTAACACACCTAGCCTGCATATCCCTGAACACCACAGTAAATTAGCATGTCTCATCCATCTGACCTACTCATCTTTAGTCTGCAGGAAGAAATGAGAGCACCCAGTGTAAGCCCATGCAAACAGGGGAAGAATGTGCAAACTCTACACAGACAGTCCCCCAAGGCTGGAATTGAACCCAGGACCCGAGGACTGTGAGGTAGTAACGCTAACCATTGAGCCACCTGGCTGCACAGTGGAGGTGTCTGCCTGAATTGCTCTGTCTCACTCCCGCAGACAGTCAAACTGCTGCAGAAGGAAGGAGGGAAGTTGAAATGCCTCCTAGTAAACACTTGAAAGTGAATTAGTTGGGTCAATTTGCATTTAAACAGTTGTACAATGCTTCAGCTGTCTTCCTATAACTCTCATCATCTCCCAGAGGGTGGTCACAAAGTGAGAGCTATAAAACCACATGTCTCTGTCTGATAGGGTTTGACTTTTCATTCGTGCGATAGCATCACTTTCCACAGAGTGGTGTCAGCACTTAATTAACAATACCACAGCAACGTGGTAATGAAGATAAAATACTGGGAACATGGTAGTAATTACACTAAATGGTCCAGTGCTTGGTTGGTAACTTCAAGCAGGTTTGATGCCTGAATTAAAATGGAAGCTGCAGTAATGGACATTGTGGGTATTATCCTTCTAGGTGCAAGAATGATTTGTGGTTTTATGGTGAAGAATATTTAAAGTCAAGCAGAGACCACGATCCATGCAATGAAAGGGTACAGGGATAGGGCCTCAGGTTGGAATGTGATCTCAGCCATAGTCTCACTCAACTGTGACACAGGCTTGAAAAGGCTGCATGGCTCACCCCATTTCCTGTTGCTTATGTCCTTAAGCTCACTAGGCAGCATTTAGGAGCTGACTCCCTCCACCTCCGAAATAAGGCAGCTAGAATAGGTGAGCTCTGCTGAGAGGCAATGAGACGTGGGGTGTTTGTGTGGTTAGGGGGAGGGATGAAGAGAGTTGTTCCACAAGCAATCTCCTCTACATTAGTGAGGCCAAATGCAGGCTGGGTCACTGCTTTGAGGAGCTTCTGCTCTGCCATTAAAAACGGCAGTGACCTGCTAGTTTCTTGCTATTTCATTACATCACCACGCTCTGATGATCATATTTCTTTCCACGTCTGGTGTAGTGACTCAGCAAAGCCCTATGCAATGTTTGAGGAACAGGACCGGATTTTCTGCTTTGGCATTTTAGACCCTTCAAGATTCAATACTTAGTTCAACAACTTCAGACCACAAACTCTAGGGCCCATTTGGATTACAACCCCACCCCCCACCCCCATTCTATCATGTCCCGATACCCATCAGTGTCTTATTTGCTTGAGTTTGCACTCAACAGAGCTGATCTATTTACTGCTATTAACACTTCCTGTTGACACCTACCATCCTCTGCTACCATTAGCTTCCCTTTTGTCTTTTGTTCTGGTTATTTTCACCATTTGTTCTTCCTCTCCCTTGCCAACAGCACAGAAACCTTCATTCATTAGGTTTTATAGTGAGTCACCTATAGATAGAAGATTATGGTAAAGATTGCTTCAGGTGCAAGGGTAGCATCTGCACTTTTCCTGTCACCTGTCCATGCTGCTTCCTCCAATCACAGATTCTGTTTCTTGAGCAAGGGAATCTTCACCTGGAATGTGTTAAAAATCACACAACACCAGGTTATAGTCCAACAGGTTTATTTGGAAACACTAGCTTTCGGGGTGCTGCTCCTTCATCAGGTAGTTTCTCCACAACCACGTGATGAAGACACAGCGCTCCGAAAGCTAGTGCTTCCGAATAAACCTGTTGGACTATAACCAGGTGTTGTGTGATTTTTAACTTTCTCCATCCTGGTCCAACACCAGCTCCTCCGTATCAAATCAGAAAGGAGAGACAGAATCTGGGATTGGAGGACCAACCTCTCACAGGTTCAGTCTCTCTGACCAACAGCGCTGGCTTTTCATTGTCTACTCCCGTGATTGCATTCTCCTGGTTGATTGAATTGCTTTCAAAGACAGATTCACTCACTGCTCAACATTGTTTGAGTACGGCTCCTTGCCCTTTCTTGATCTCTCTGCAGACTATGTCACAGATACCAACCACACCATTCTCCTCTAACACCTCGCCACGATCAGCCAGCTGGGTGGGAGCATTCTCAAGTACTTCCGATAACATTCAACATATGACTTGCAAGGTACATCCTGCACCATTACTTCTGGTCTCCCTCAAGAAGCTATCCTTGGTCTTATTCTATTTCTCGTCTATATAACTGGTCTCTGATGGCATCATCCAAAGGCATAGTGTTAGTTTGTTCATGAATGATATACATCCAGCTCTACCTTACCACCAGCTCTTTCATCTCCCCCACCATCAGGCTGTTTAGCTACAGCTGGTACAGGATGAGCAGAAATTCCATGCACTTAAATATGGGGAGGATTGAGGTCATTGTTTTTAATTCCTTCTCCAATTTCTGTTCCCTAGTTTCTGACTCCAACCCTCTCCCTGTTAACAGGCTGAGATTGAGCCAGTCCATTTGCAGCCTCGTTTTCACATCTGAACACAAGCCGACCTCATATTTGTGCCTCTCTAAGATCACCCATTTCCACCACCTTAACATTGCTCCACTGCCTCAGCTCATCTGCTGCTGGAACGCTCAGCTATGCCTTCATTACCCCTGGACTCAGCTATTTTAACAAATTCCCAGACTGGGCTCCCACATTCTACCCTCCGTACACTTGAGGTCATCTAGAATTCTGGTGTCCATTTCTGAACTCACAGTAAACCACATTTACACAGGCTCTTGGTCAAGGACTGTTTTGATTTTAAAGTTCTTATCCTTGGTTCCAAACTACACCTGCTGTCTGGGTTCTCCACCAATTCTAGAACTTTCCAAGATCCCACAGCTCCTCCACTGCCGGTTTCTTGTCATTCCCAATTTACTTGCCCCTATATCGGTATCAGTGCTTCCAAATGCCCAGGTTCTCTGGAAAGCCTTGTCTACCCTTCTTTACCTCATTTTCCCCTTTGAACTGACTCCTTAAAACCACCATGTTTGATCAAGTTGTGGGGCATCCGCCTTGTGCCTTAGTTTGTTTTGTGAAACATCTTACAGATGGCAGACAGATATAAACCATTGCTGTTGTCGGCACAGTGAGATACCATAAACATTGACCATTTTGAAGAAGGGTCACTGGACCTGAAATGTTAACTCTGCCATACTAGCTGAGTCTCTCCAACCATTTCTGTTTGTGTTTCTGATTTCCAGCACCTCTAATTCTTCTTTTTATTTACACAGGCGTTGTGCTTATCCACAAGGGCGCTGGGAAATTTGAAGAGGTCAGACTATGAAAGGTGAGCAGAGTGAATGTGAGCCAAATGATCAAACACAGTCTGTTTCTGGGACATGGGGCAGATTGGAAAGGGTTCAAAGACATGCCATAAAACTCATTTAAGTCACTCTTTGCTTCATTTTTACTTAGCTTTTTTTTCACATCTTCCATGCAAAGGTCTGAATAATTCTTCAGAGCACTTAGGACTTCCATTAAAGTGACGAGAAAAGAATAAATTACGTCTCCTCACATGAGGCCTCTTCATCCATTGCAAATCTCAGATGTTAATGTTCATTGAAATATTTCACTTCGCTATCTTTAACAGTTTGTAATTCTGTCTTATAAAGGTCCGTCTCATCAGGGCCAATTAATTTTGGGATAGTCAAAAGTGTTCCAACACAGAGAAGGAACATAAGTTGACAGCATGTCCTGCATTTAACCTACTCCAGGAACGCCAGGTCAAAAATGATATAGAAACAGAATTTATGCTTGGGAGAAATATCATAAACTGAAAATGTGTTGCTGAAAAAGCACAGCAGGTCAGGCAGCATCCAGGGAATCCTGAAGAAGGGCTTATGCCCGAAACATCGAATCTCCTGTTCCCTGGATGCTGCCTGACCTGCTGCGCTTTTTCAGCAACACATTTTCAGCTCTGATCTCCAGCATCTGCAGACCTCACTTTCTCCTCGAAGAAATATCATAAAACCTGCATTTCATTCCTTCAGTAGTTTACTATATAGATTTTTCATAGAATCTCTACAGCGTGGAAACAGACCATTCCACACCATCCCTGTAACCCTGCATATCCCATGGCTAACCCACCTAGTCTGCACACTATGCAAAATTTAACATGGCCTCTCCACTCTAACCTGCACACCTTTGGACTGTGGGAGGAAACCGGAGCTTCCAGAGGAAACCCGCACAGACGTAGGGAGAATGTGCAAATTCCACACAGACCCAAGGCTGGAATTGAACCACTGTGTTGTCTGATTTTTACATCATGGACCTTAGATAAAGGACTCCTGAGGTAATAGTTCCCTTCAAAGTTTGTGCGAAGATTTGTAGCTTGGGTGCTTGTTGTAGTGGTTCTGTTCGCCGAGCTGGAAGTTTTTGTTGCAAACGTTTTGTCCCCTGGCTAGGAGACATCATCAGTGATGATGTCTCCTAGCCAGGGGACGAAATGTTTGCAACAAAAACTTCCAGCTCGGCGAACAGAACCACTGTAATAGTTCCCTGTTTTGTTCCATATTTGTAAATTATTCCTGTGGTTGAACATGTATCTTTCTACAGTGACAGTAACATGTTCCAGTGGCTCAGGTGATATTACTGACATCATTCATGAGCCCTTCAAAAGCACCTTCCAATCTAATGGCCTGAAGCCCCCAGAAGGACAAAGGCTGCAAATACATTGGAGCATCACCACCTACAAGTTCCACTCCAAACCACTCACCAATCCTGACTATAATGCAGTTCCTTCACTGAGTCCAAATCCTGGAAGCCTCTCTTTAACAACATTGTGGGTGTCCGTGCACCCTAAGGAGTGAAGTGGTTAAAGAAGATGACCCACCAACCCTTTCCCAAGAAATGGACAACAAATACCTGCCTTTGCAGTGACACTCAGAGCCCATGGATTTTTATTTAAAAGAGGCAGAACTCTTTTTCCCTGAATCGGTCGGTTTAAGGTTCAGGCTCCACTTCAGAATCCAGGCTGAACAGTCCAGTGCTGAAGGCTTGTCGGACCACCAAAGATGCTGTGTTTCAATTTAAACCTTATATCAGGGTTTCTCCAATAGTTGTTAAAGATCCCATTTTGAAGGGAAGAAACGTTTCCCTAACCTCCAAGTCAGTACTCACTTCCCAATCAACACCTTTATGTCCTCACGCATATTGGTGACAGAACTCATCCAAAAAGATTTTCTGTGACATACCTCAGAACAGCCTTATTGAGCCGAGTGTGCTATATAAATGAAACTTGTTGTTAATGACTTGGCAACTGTTTCGATTCCTAGTGGCACCCACCTTTTCCTGGCACTGACCACACAGTACCAGCCCCTGAGACTGAGATGCTCTGTGACACAAAGAAGCATTTACTTCACACAGGCTTGGCACAGAATCAAAGGCTTTCTTTGTTCAAACATGGTCCCAGGGATGCTATAAATGTGTCAACTGCTCCAGGTCTGTCAGTGTTTAATAGGCTTCTGCTCAACATCATTTAACAGGCAAGTGAATTTCCGTTTGTAATGCACCCAAAGAGACCAGATAAGAACCACCTGGACTCTCAGTAAGTTAATCACATTTAAAAGCCACACATGTTTGTTAATAGCATGGCTTCCCCTTTCAGACCACTGACAGACCCTTTTAAAATGGACATCACATCTGGTTTTATTTGCTGGCAGCAATTAATAGTAATGGAGCAAGTTGACTTGTGGGACTAATCATCAGCTTACCCCTGCAGTCACAGTTTCCCTGTGATAAGGATATCTGTCTACATGCACTAATTCTGAGTATATTACAACAGATACTCAGACTTGCGTGTTGATCGAGTGCAAGACTCTGGTAACGAGAACAGTGGTCTGGTGCCCAAAGCAATAAAAATACCCATTATTTTGCTCATTAAAAAATCTTACGTCATGAACAGAGAAGCCACAAAGCCGCTCACAACTGTTTGTGGGTAAACACATGCCTTTGGGGTGATCCTACAGGAGAAAGTGAGGACTGCAGATGCTGGAGATCAGAGCTGAAAACGTGTTGCTGGAAAAGCACAGCAGGTCAGGCAGCATCCAAGGAACAGGAGATTCGTGTTTCGGGCATAAGCCCAGAAGAGCTTATGCCCGAAACGTTGAATCTCCTGTTCCTTGGATGCTGCCTGACCTGCTGCGCTTTTCCAGCAACACATTTTCAGCTTTGGGGTGATCCTAGCCTGACAAGGAACAAGGTTAGGTTATTGGACTCCACCAGCAGGGCAGGAACAAGAGGAGGGAATTTGAGTAACCTCCATCCATTTAAAGAGATTTAAAATAGTTGTCAAGAGTAATCATTGAGGAGAATGAACAGAGTGGGTTGTAATGATCGGGGCCAGATCATTAAGGAGAGATGGAAGCAAATTAGACATTAACTTTCAAAAGGGAATTGGATTAGCCCCTTGCAATGGAAAGACATGGAAAGGCTGTAAGGATAGAGCAGGGGAGTGGGACTAACTGGACAGCTCTTTCAGAGAGCTAGCACAGACATTTTGAGTAGAATGGCCTCTTCCTGTGTGGTGTTGATTCTATGCGATTAAAAACTTTGGAAAGAAATGCACTTCTCAGTGATGCCTGATCTACCGTGGTGTGCACATTATCATGGGGGTTGTGGAAGGTATGAAACAGCTTGATGACTGCACACTTTTTTTTATTCAAAAGATACAGGCCATCTGCTTCCTCACAGTAAAGAAAGTCAGGTTACAACAGCCTATTGCCAATGACCTGGCCTGATACTCTCAGCTGCTGTGCCACCATGTGGAACACTAGTTGACTATGTCTGTGAGTCACTGACCCAGGAGAAGGCAGAGACAGCTGTAGCTCCTGGCATGTCACCAGCACCAACCCTGAACGATTCACCATCGCCTGCTTCTGAAAGAAAACCAAACAGAAGGATCGAAGTAATCTAACGTTGGGCTCTATGTTGAAACAGGTTCCGAGCTGTCGCCAGAATCACTGATCACTCTATTATCCTGTAACTCACCCCGAATCATTCACAACTTTGTATCCTTCCATGGGAAGTGTCATTGCAAGGGCAACATTTATTGTCCATGCCTAACTGCCCTTCAGAAGGCAGTGATGAGCCAGGGTGGAATTTTTATGCAGTGATTCCCCCTGCCCAGTAAAGTTACAGACAGTCCCAGGTGCAGAAGGCAGCATGGTGAGAACATTATTACATTGATGTGTCTTATTAGTTCTCTCAGCAGCAGCCACAGGCCCAGTCAGCTGATACATCTCTCAGGACTCAGCCAATAGTGGTGCCATCAATCCACTTTTTATTCAGCATGAGGAAGTAGTCCACTGAGCTTATATATATTGTGCCTAGCCATCCTCAGTGCATCTCCCAAGTAGTGTTGAACACAGAACAGCAATTACTCATCAGCTGAGGAACAGTAGTAGGTGATAATCAGCAGAAACCTCCTTGCTCATGTTTGACCAGATGCCATGAGACATCATGGGATCAAGAGTCAGCTGTGAGGACTCCCAGGGTGACGGATACCCTGGGCGGCTCCCTCCCCAGGCCATTCACTGCTAGTTCTGGTGGGTGTCTCCCATCGGTGAGGGTCTGGGACATTGAATGTGTGCTGGGATTGAGTGAGTCAGGCTGTTGCTTGACTTGTCTGTGGGGCAGTACTCCCAATTCTATCAAAAGCCCCCAGTGATACGGTGAACTTTCAACTTGCAGAGTGTTGCCTTTGTTGTTTCCAGTGACTAAGCTGATGATAATTGGTCCATCTGTTTTTATTAATATTCCATTTTTCTATGCCAACATGATAACAGCTGATTGGCTTATTAGCCATTCCTATCGGGAATGGGGGTGGAGGTTGGTGGGGGGGGGGGCAGACAGGATGTGTTTTAATGTCAAGCCACCAACTTTTAATTCCAGATTCATTCACTGAATCATTGGTAGTGAGATCTTTACTCATGTCCAAGGAGCATTAGTCCCTGTATGGGTAACACAGTAAGACTGCCATTATTATATTGTTATTTCACAAGTCCTCATTCTGAAAGGGGGAGATCAGACTGCCACTCTGACTCGTTTTGACTTCACTCATTTATATTCATTGGTCCCTTCTCACCACACATCAAAGGGCTTTAGTTTTAACACTTACTTAAGATGGTGAAAACATCACAAAATATATCTATCTGCCACCAGAGAATCCCTTCACTCCATTTCTAACCTGGGCATGTTTTCAATTCAATGATTGCTCTGTTTGACATTTAGTCAAGGAACTAATTTTCACCATTCCTTTTCTCATACTCACCTATTCAGCGTTATGGAGTCTTTGCACTCCAACTATTTCTCGTGACATCACACAAGTAGCTATTCTTACAAAGATTTTACAGCAGAGAAGCAGGCCATTTGGCCCAACTAGCCCATACTGGTGTTTATATTCCCGAAGTAGATCTCTACCCACTCTTATCCCTCTAAACTCATCAGCACGTTCGTCGATTCCCTTCCTCCTTCATGTACTCATCTTGCTTCACCTCAAAGAATCAATGCTATTTTCCTCAGCCGCACTTCCAGGCTGCAAGTTCCACACTCCCTTGAATAAAACATTTCTCCTGAATTCTCCAATGGATTTAGCAATACCCACCTTAGAGTTATGGCTCCTGATTCTGATCTCAACTGCAAGTGGAAACATCCTTTCTGTATTGATCCTTTCAAGCTCTTGAGTCTTAGAAATCTCTCTCATTCATCCCTTAGTCTTCACAGGACAAAATAGCCCCAGTCATTCAGACTGTCCAGATAGATGCCCTGGTATCATTCCAGTGAATGTTTCTCTGCCTTGATCTACACCCATTATACTCCATGCCAAGGTTCACAAAAATTCAATGCAATTTTAAATTAATAGCTCTGCTTTGAATTCTATCTTTCTAGAAATCGATCCTGGCATCATGTGCTTTCAGCAGCCTTAACCATCTGACATACTCCATTTAATATGTTCGTGTGTGTATGTGCATGTGTATGAATGTGTGTGTATTTATGCTGTGTGTATGTATATATTGGGCTAGTGTAGGTTAGGTAGGATTCGGTCGGCGCAACATCGAGGGCCGAAGGGCCTGTACTGCGCTGTATCTTTCTATGTTCTATGTTCTATGTTCTATGTGTGCACGTGTGTGCGTATATGTATGGGTAAGCGTGTCCATGTATGCACGTTTGTGCATTTGTGTGTGTATATGTATGGGTGTGTGCGTGTATATGTATGGGTGAGCATGTGTGGGTGTGTGAGTGTGTGTGTGGACTGGACAGTATTTGTTATCAAATAGAAGGTGGTGGCTAGCTGCGTTCTTGAAATGTTCATGTTGTGTAGGAACACCCACAATGCTGGTGTGGAGAGAGTTCCAGGATTTTCACCCAGCGACATTGAAGGAACAAGAATTATATTTCCAAGACAGGATGGTGAGTGGCTTGGAGGAAAACCTGTAGGTGATTCCCATGTGGTACTAGATTTGATTACTTACAGTGTGGAAACAGGCCCTTCGGCCCAACAAGTCCACACCGACCCGCCAAAGCGCAACCCGCACATATGCCTACATTTACCCCTTACCTAACACTACAGGCAATTTAGCATGGCCAATTCACCTGACCCGCACATCTTTGGACTGTGGGAGGAAACCCACACAGACACGGGGAGAACGTGCAAACACCACACAGTCTGTCGCCTGAGTCGGGAATTGAACCCGGGTCTCAGGCGCTGTGAGGCAGCAGTGCTAACCACTGTGCCACCGTGCCACCCACTACTTTCATCCTTCTGGGTGACAGATGTCATGTGTTTGGAAGGAGCTATTGAAGGAGCCTTGGTGAGTAAGTGCTGTTAGCACTGCTGTTGTTAGTGCCAGTAAGCCTTAAGATGTACTTTGTGAGACTTTTTCTTAGATAACTTATTGAACCAGCAGTCAATGGTCAGAAAGCCAGACCATGAACTAGCTGCAGGGCACCAAGTAGCAAAGGTAATTAAGAGCATTGCCTTGAAATTGGAACATTTCAACAGACAGAAGGACTTCACCAACTTGTTCTAACTTCAAGTTCACCCGGGAACCAACTTCCCAGAAATTCAACTACAAGAAACCTGCTCACCATACAAGACCCTCACTTCAAGGTAAAAACTTCAAAATCATTCAAGAAATTTCAGGCTTGTCACATGGGAGATTGGTGATTAGAGACTGAGATAATTATAACTGGAATATTTAATTTGAATCCACACTCTAAGGATGTGAAAGCACGTGAATTTTACATTACAGAACATACTGCTCTTGGACAGTAAGGGGATACATAAATTCAGGTCCATGATCAATATGTAGTCCTAACCCTTTGTAACAACGATCAACATTCCATTTGCCTTCCCAATTACTTGCTTTACCTGCAGGGTAACATTTTGCAATTCACATGCAAGGATACTCAGATACTTCTATACTGCAGCATTCTGCAGTCTCTTTCCTTTTAAACAATATTGTGTTCTTCTATCCTTCCTGCCAAGTTGAACAACCTCTGAGTTATCCACATCAACTGTGTTTTTTGATTTGCTCACTTACTTAACCAATCTACATCTCTCCACAGCTTGCTTTTCAAAAATTCCTTTCCTCCTTATATTAGTTTCACTGGCAGAGTTCAACTCAAATAGAAACAGTCCCTCCATCCTAGTAATTAATATTGACTATTAATAGTTGAAGGCCCATGCCTCTATGGCATTCCCACTAGTTACAGTTTGCTAACCTGTAAATGAGCTGAAAATGTGTTGCTGGAAAAGCGCAGCAGGTCAGGCAGCATCCAAAGAGCAGGAGAATCGACATTTCGGGCATAAGCCCTTCTTCAGGAAAGGAGATGTGGCTGTGGTAACGAGTCTGTTTGAGAACGTGGCTGAAGAGCTTCTGGGCAGAGGAGATGACCTGGGGTGTGCAGTGAGAGAGGGACTCACTGAAATCCTTGTAGAGGGAGGAAGAGAGCTTCTTCAAGGAAAGCATCGTTGCAAGAGGATTCGCAGTAGGTTAAAATCTTCGAGGAGAAAGTGAGGACTGCAGATGCTGGAGATCAGAGCTGAAAATGTGTTGCTGGAAAAGCGCAGCAGGTCGGGCAGCATCCAAAGAGCAGGAGAATTGATGTTTCGGGCATGACCCCTTCTTCAGGAATGATCCATTTATCATGAATCTCTGTTTTCCATTCATGGATGGATGGATGGATAGATGGATAGATAGACAGACAGATAGATAGATAGATAGATGGATAGATGGATAAATGGATAGATGGATAAATGGATAGATAGATAGATGGATAGATAGATAGATAAATAGAAGAGGTAAAGGAATTAGACAGATGGACAAATAGATAATTGGTTTATTGAAAAATCATCATGGGGCAGGCAGTGATGATAATACAAATACAACAAGGAGTCATAATTCAAGCTGTAGTTATAAACCATGATCAGAATAAAACTGAAGTACAAACTAATAAAAAAATGCACAATTATGAACATTTCAGTACACAAATAATTACAGTCTGTTGCAAAATACAGCCATCCTTATTAGAATTGAAAGGTACACAGTGTGCACTATTTTGTATTAAAGTCCATAAATCATATGTTGTCAGGTTGTGTTTGTTAAATTCTCAATTATTTACACATTGTTTATGAGTTTTATAAAGTAAGGAATTGGCCTGTCTCAAAGCTCGGTCATTCTACATTTTAATTTTGGAATGCCGCCTTTTCTCCTGATTTAATTTTGACATTTACTTTCATGTGATTGTGGGAAGAGATGGCAGCAATGGGCACTTTTTCCACCTTTTAGGAAATGGGGATTCCCTTGTTTGATTTTATCACAGTAGCTCTCCCATCATCCCACCCCAAACTACGGCCCTCTGTCTCTCCCCAGACCTTCCTTGCTTATTTCCATCTCATAGATTCATAGAGATGTACAGCATGGAAATAAACCATTTGGTACAACCTGTATCTTAACCTAATCTAGCCCCATTTGCCAGTACTTGGCCCATGTCCCTCCAAACCCTTCCTATTCATATACCTATCCAAATGCCTTTTAAAGGTTGTAACTGTACCAACCTCCACCACTTCCTCTGGCAGCTCATTCCATACACGTACCACCCTTTGCATGAAAACAATTGCCCCATAGGTTCCTTTTAAATCTTTTCCCTCTCACCCTAAACCTATACCCTCTAGTTCTGGACTCCCTCACCCCAGGGAAAAGACCTTGTCTATTGTTCCTATCCATGCCCTTCATGATTTGTATAAACCTCTATAAGGTCATCCCTCAGCCTCTGACACTCCAGGGGAAATAGTCCCAGCCTGTTCAGCATTTCCCTAGAGCTCAAACCCTCTAACCCTGGCAACATCCATGTAAATCTTTTCCGAATTCTTTCAAGTTTCATAACATCCTTCCAATAGGAAGGAGACCAAAAATGGCCGAACCAATGTCTTGTACAGCTGCAACATGACCTCCTGACTCCTGTACTCAATACTCTGACTAATAAAGAAAAGCATGCTAAACACCTTCTTCACTATCCTCAAGTCTTTACCTGAGACCCCAATTTCCACTCTTCTCTGTTGGTCTCTATCTCTTCACACTGCCCTTCACTCCACTTCAGTCTTTATCTCTCCCCTGCTGAGCTCCATCTCGACACCGCCACACCCCTCCACCCCCCACACAAACACACACACACACACACACACACACACACACAGTCTTTCATTGTTGGCCTCTGATTTTCCTCCCACTGGTCTCTCACTCTCCTCCTCTCCTCTGGTTCCCCCTTCCCTGACACCTGTTGGCTTTCAGCTTTAACATTGCATTAACCCAATCTCTGACCAGTCTCCATCACCCCCAACAATTTGACCATTTATGTTGCTCAGTAGCATTTTATGTGGCACCTTCAGAAATGCATTTTGGAGATCCAAATACAATACACACCAACTGGTTCTTACTTGCTCATTTCTCAGAGAAAGTTGAATGAAATTATCAAACATGATGGCCCTTTCACAGAACCACGTTGGCCCTGCCTGCTGTACCATGACACAACGTATTCTTGCATTTTCCCAATGATTTAGGCTCTTGCTCTGTTCAACTCCCTTCCTAAACAGAAGCCGCACATTTGCAGTTTTTCAATCCATTGGGTTTCTTCCAAAGCTGTTAGGGAATTTAAGGCAGATACAAGTGAAGGTGATACCAAACTGCCATTTTAAAACATGGGCGACACAAGATTTGGTAATCACTCTGGAAAAACATCAAGCCATGGACACAGACATAGACACATGCTTCTTGCTAGCACCCTATTGAGCATTTATCTCTCTCTCAACTTATCATCAGCGATCTCTTTGGTTCCCTGACCCTTTTTGCTTCATCTCTCTGGGCTCTGTTTTGATGTGCTCTATTCGCTACCTGCAACCCCTTCACCCCTGCCACCATTGCCCAGCTCTCTTCCTGATTGAAGGGTCACTCGACTCAAAGTGTTAATTTTGCTTTTCTCTCCAGGTGCTGCCAAGACCTGCTGAGATTCAATAACATTTCTGTTTTGTGTAGCCATGATGTGGAAGTGCCAGTGTTGGATTGGCTGAACAAAGTCAGAAGTCACACAGATTTCAAACAAACCTGTTGAACTATAACCTGGTATTGTATGACTTCTGGTTTTATATAAGCATGTGGTTTGTCTGTATCATATGCCGCGAGACATGGGAAACACTGAAATTTAAATATTTTGTATGACAGTAAGATGTAAATTCCTTGTAGGTAGTTTTACCGTTACTGAGTTAAGGCCTTGCTGGTTTCTGATACTAAGAATCTAGCAAGCTATCAATGTAGGATGGTCATTAGATACTTCCTGCCTGATGCCAAAAAGGTTCACCTGGCTGTGCAACATCACTTGCTCCTTTAAAAAATCTTTTCCGTATGAATTAGCAGCAGCCTTTCACTATCCACACAATCAGGGCACAAAACTTAAGAGTGGCTAAAGGGTACCCTGACTATTTTGTTACCACACAGTTGTCTCTCTGCTGTTCTCGACTCCCGTTGATCTTTCAGTCACTTACTGAGCCTGTCATTTCCAAACAGCAGACCTTATTACAGTCAGTCCTTCTATAGAGCGATGGTTGCGCTCTGGTGCAACCCCGCATTGTAGAAAAGTCTCACTTTAGAAACAGCGCTTAAAGTCTTGGCACTGTAACCACATTATAGCCAAGACCCATTTTAAAAGTTTGCGCTTTACAAATAGTATCCCCAATCATTAATCGCGTTACAGCAATTTCACGTTGAGGAAATGCACGTTATGTATTTCCCTCTTCACTTCTGGTTAATTTTGACTTGGCTGCGTATGCTCATTTAGACAAAGCCAGTGAAAGCACGGCTTCCTGTTCCTTCACTCAGGTATGAAACATTTTTGAACCTTGCTGGGAAACACATGGCTCAGTCTTCATGTCCAAATTATTTAAAATGATGCTCAATGCTCCCCCCTCTCCTCTCCAGCAAAACAGTTACACTCCAGCAAGAGCTAACTAAAAGCTTTTATTCAATTCAGCCACAGGACGAGGGTGTCATTGCCTGGGCCAGCGTTTACTGCCTATCCCTAATTGCCCAGGGGACAGTGCAGAATCCACCTGTGGGTCTGGAGTCACTTGTTGGCCAGACCAAATAAGGATGGTAGTTTCTAATTAGACAGTAGTGAGCCAGATGGGTTTTCAGACATTATCATTAGACTCTTGATTCCAGATTTTTGTTAAGTTCAAGTTCCACCATTTGCTGTTGTGGGATTTGAACCTGGGACCCCAGGTAATTATCTGGGTCTCTGGATTAACAGTCTGATGAACATACCACAAGGCCATCACCACCACCACCTTCCCCCCTGCTGAAATACAAGTCTCTGAGGACCATTCTGAGTGATGAATGCACACAGGCAGAAAGGTCAGGGGCAGATCTCCTTGGGACCCACCAAGACGGTAAGCCGTGTCTGCTGTGATTCAATGAATCGTGCTCTCACCACTAACTCAGCAAGCTCTGGGTCCCAAGTCCATTTCAGAGACTGGGGCATGTGAACCCAGCTGTCAGCTCAGGGCAGTGCTGAGGGCCTGTTTTACCTGGTTTGTGCTGGTACCATAGATTGACCTACCTCTGTGGATACAACCCTATGCTGATGCCTTCAAGAATTCTGTCTGCAATGCGGTCTGACTGTCAGGGTTTGCTCCTGCACTGTACAGGCTGCTGTCTTAGAGGAGACTGTCCCTACCCCAAGTCTGTCTCTACCCTGTCTCTCTAGAGTTCCATAATTATTTCCATAATATGGTACACAGCATTACAGATCTCTGGTAGTTATTCCATCTTCTCTTCTCAGAGTCCCAAGAGCGTGCAACTGCCAATGTCGGAGTCACATCACTGTATACATCCTCAGATCCAATCACACAAAGTTACTGTACTGCTGGAGGTGCCATCTTTAAGATGGGTCCAGCAACCACCCCTCCCCTCCCTGGACTCCGATCCTTGCCAGGTGAGGACACAAACATCCGCTACCAAGAAGAGCAGGTGAGGTCCCTGTGCGCCTTTGCTGAGATTTATCCTCCAACCAACAGCACTAAAACAGACTCAATGCCTGCTTAGCTGGTGGGATCATGCCAGGAGCAAATCGGCTGTCTCATTTCCTGACGTTGCTGCAGTAATTATAACTTCAAATGTACTTCATCAGCTGCAAGTGCCTTGGGAAGTCCTGACGTCAGGAAAGGCACCACTAAGAATGTAAACTCTTTTCCGTGTTTGAAAATGAAGTGTGCGTTTGGGATATGTCTGAACAGCAGTTTCATCGTGACTGGTTCAAAGCATCAATAATGAACCAGGCACAGCGATTGATGCAGGGCCCACAGCTTTCGAAATTCAACCATTTGTAACAAATTTTACTCTTAAACATTATCAGCCCGGCTGTTAAATTGACTGCATTGTTAAGAAAGCAGGGGTGTTTAAAGAACCATGCTAGAACAGGTTTTGGTTCTGTTTATATTATGAGCTGGAGGAGATAGTGTTAATTGCCTGTAAATACTGCTCGGTAGCACATTCTGGCCTAACAACCATGCAGTAGTGGTTGTTATGTGGTCAGTAGTGTGTCATTGGGAGAGGAACTTGGAAAGGATAGTGCTCCCAGCTGTCTGGATGGGACAGATTGTGGGTTTGGGAAGTTCTATCGTAAGATCCTTGGGATGTCATTGCAGCGCATCCTGTAGACACTGTACATGTCAACCATGGAGCACTGGTGACAAAGAAGGTTAACCAGCACATGGTGCATGAGAAATGGCAGAGCAGTGATGGTCACAGCCCAGGTGTCCTGACATTGTGTAAACTGCTCAGTGCCAATCACTCCCCCCCCCCCATCCCCAGACACAACAGAGAGGAGCGAGCTATCTTACCGCTTTGCATTATTACCTCATTGTGACAGTGATGGTCTGACCCTCCTGACTTGATGAGCAGTACTGCCTCTGTAGAAATACCAAATCCAATGGACAACCATCCCATAGGGATCAAAGGACCACAATGGTGCTCTATAACTTTACATGGCTTTTTTTGAATATGAGTGCGGGGCTCCGTTATGCTGTCAGAACAAGCGAAGTGCCAAAATGGGCACAAAGCCCGTTCCACATGGATACATGCGCAGTACTGCCATGTCACATCAACATTACCTGGACAGCCCAGTTATTGTCAGCAGTGCTGTGAATCCAATCGACAGTGTTAACACCAGCTCAAATCTGTGGCAGGACCACAACCTTGGATCTTTTATGCTCACTTTAATATCACTGGCTCAAAGCAAGACTCCAACTGCGCCCGTCCAAAACGTGCCTGATTAAGATCACAATCCAGGTGATGGCTTCCTTTTTCTGTCAGCCATCATTATTCGATGGAGAGCAATGTAAAAGGAAGTGGGAAGAGTGGTCATGGACAACCTCAGAACTGCATGGTACACTGACGATTTCTGATCCGTTCTGCAACTCACTCTGTGAAATTAAACACACGGCGCTTAATGTGGTTTGATGTCTGGAAGTAGCTTCAGGGTAAAGTCTTATTAACACAGCCTCAATGCACCATAAAAAGTAATCGACAGAGCAAGTGATAGAGTCCAGGCAGAGAGCAGCTGGTCATTGTGCAGTAAAAACTCTCAAACCCTCCTAACAAGTGGATTTTTCTCCTTCATTTAATTATCCCTTTCACCTTTTCTTTTATTTTGCTGTAAACAAGATGAGTGAGAAACAATTAGGGACTCGGAAGGAAACACAGTACTTAACTGTGTTAATGTATTCCGTAAAATAAAAGTGGTTACCATGGAAATGCCACCTTAATCCTAATCATTGATGTCTATTTCTTTTTTGCCAGGCCCAATAAAGACTTTGATGTCAAGAGGTTTATTGAGTCTACTTCTCTCGTATTCTGTTCTTGCCTTTCGCCTCGGAGGTCAATAGAGGTCAGAATGTGTAGTAATGGATTCCATTTACCTCTCCTGACTACCCATTGCTTTCTTGTTCACTTTAGAAACCATGGGGGGGAGGGGCTTAAGGGGTAATGGTGGGTCTGGCTTTCTTGAAATTCAAAGGAAGACGAAAACAAAATCATTGTTCCTTGAGGATTGCATATATCCAACATTGTTCAAACCAACTCAAAGCACTTCATATTCATTTCTGGTGAATAGTTAGTAATTAACTGTGGTTTTCCAGAGCTATTTTGTACATTAACTGAGAGGTATGTGTCAATGAGCATATGTGTCCGTGTGTGCATGCGTGTGTGTGTGCGCGTATACCTGTGCCTGTGAATGTATATGTGTGTATTTGTATGTGTTTATGTGTGTGACTGTGTGCGTGTATGTATATTTATAAGTTTGTATTTGTGTGTGTCTGTACATGTGTGTATGTGTATCTGTGTACATGTCTGTGTGTGTGTATGTGTGTATTTGTGTTTGTGTGCATGTATTTCTGTATATGCATGTGTGTGTTTGTGTCTGTGTGTGTGTCTGTGTACGTGTGTACGTGAGTGTATTTGTGTGCATGTATTTGTGTATGTGCGTGTGCATGTGTGTGTGTATGTACTTGTGTGTCTGTGTGAGTGTATTTGTGTGCATGCACTTGTGTATGTGCGTGTGTGTGTCTGTGTATATACTTGTGTGTGTGGAGGCGGGGAGGGGGGGGGGGGGGGGGGGGGGCTGGTAAATAGCTACCACAGACTGAAAGACATTTTTAATATATATTTCAATAAACTGGGCTCCCTTTAAAAACGCAATGTTGGCTGCTAAAGAGTTGGACTGAAGATCAAAAAGGTTGGAGGAGGAGGTGGGAGTTTTATGGTTGATAGCTAATGGTCAGCAGTCCAGTTAAGAAAAGTTTGACCAGACAAATAAGCTTTTTACCCCCATTTTATTTCTGCCTCCTCAGCTGGAGATATTTGCAGGTAAAGTATCGGATGACATTTAATCTTAGGCTAAGATAATTAAAGGGGTAAGGGGAAGAGTCAGGGATTAATCAGGTTACCCTTCAAGACAGGAATTTGATGGCCACCGAATTTGTGACTTATTACAAAGTAGCTCTCCCTTGGCTCAAAGTGAATGTGAGTATAGATTCTTTTTCAGGGGGTTAGAACAAAGAACAACAGGGGAGGCATTACAGCAAGTATGGCACTTTAAGGAAGCCAGACGCAGACAAATAACTAAGGTTGCTCTGTACAATAAGATTCAAACAAGTGTAAACCCTATTTGAAGACTATCAAATACACAAATCTACACAATGGGATAGAACATTTTTCATATTAAAGGAGTACCAGTCACCAAACCAAACAAATTGAATATGGCCATCAGTGTGGCACTAATGGTATCTTTAAATTATCACCGAAATGGGAAATAGATGAAATGGTCAGTCTCCGGAATGGAATCTTATCCTTGAACATGAAAAATATCTGAGGCAGTCTTGCATTACACCTATGACGGAATCTCCTGGCTCAAAATAATTTCTCCTAATTGTTGACAGCGGTGGAAATGACATGTTTCACATGACTTTATCAATGCTATTATTTATACTGGGCCAGAACGTGGATTCACAAGGCAATCTCCTGCTTTCTTTCTGTGTCCATGTGACAGATACATAAATGGTTCGGCATGTCTCAATCAGAGCTTGTGGAATTACCACTTGCTTGAAGATTTCATTCTTGGAGAGTCCTAGTTCTTCTCTGAATGAGCAGGACGATGCACTGGCTCAGGGACCTGTCACCAGCGAATGATGGTCGTCTTCAGCTGTAGTTGCTGGTCATTACCGATCTAACTGGAGCTGCTCTGCTTAGCTGTGACATCGACATTGCCAGCTGGAACCTTTGGTGTGGCTACTCATGTGTTTGTCACCTCTTGGATCGTGATAACATGCAGATTTGTGCATCCTTGAATATCGATGAGAGATGTGCTTCTGTTTCAAGTGCCCATGTTGAGGAGCAGTATTGGGTTTTAACAAGGATTGCACCAATGCAGTAGGACGTCAGACCCATTGGAAGCATGACCTTATTGTTTGTGGACTGCACCAACCTGTGTCAGTTTCCTGAGTGTATCTCATGAAAAATACATAAAACAATAATGTTTGCACTTGCACCTATGTCAGTCTTGGTATACAGTGAATACTGTCCACTGTTTTTGGGATATATCGCTCGAATAGAGATAAAGATTTCAGTTTCTTTTGATTGTGTCCACGTGGTATGTTATGTGCCATGGATGGAATTCAGGGAACATCCTTTGACACTGTACACTGGTGTGATCTCCATATGCTGCTGGGGAGCATTGTGGTGCACTTTGAGATTCTCTGGGGAAGTGCATTTCTTACACATTTCATTCCAATGCCATCCTGTGGAACACAGCTTGCATACGTCACAAAATGTTGGACATTGTCTTGGGGGATGAGACAAACTACACCTCGTGCAAGATTTGAATGTTCCACTGAACCCATTGATGGCTGCAATCACTGTTCCATAATCAAACACTTGCAAGTGCTGCTGGCCTGCGCCAGATGCTTTGAATTTGTGTCCTTCCTCCAGAAGTTTATCAATGACACATTCTTTGGGCTTGTCCAAAAGTGCTCTTCTGTAGGATTTGATGGGTAGAGAGGCAATGACCAGTTTGACCCGTTCACTGAGCATGGATATCTTGCTGTAATTTTACAGTGCCTTAGTGAGACCTCACCTGGAATATTGCAGGCAGTTTTTATCTCCTTATCTGAGGAAGGATGTTTTGCCGACAGACAGAGTGCAGCGAAGGTTTACCAGACTGGTCCTTGGCTTGGTAGGACTGACAAAGGAGGAGAAGTTGAAGCGGTTAGGGTAATATTCACTGGTGCTCAAAAAACCAAGGGAGGAGTCTCATAGAAACTTCTAAAGTTCTAACAGGACTAGGGAGGGTCAAAACATCCTTCCTCAGATAAGGAGATAAAAACTGCATAAAGGATGTTCCAAAAGGTGGGGAGTTACAGGTAGACCATTTAGGACTGAGATGAGGAGAAATTTCTTCACCCAGAGAGTGGTGAGCTTGTGGAATTTGCTACTATAGAAAGCAGGCGAGGCTGACACTTGCATGATTTCGGAGTCCAACAGAAATCGATACAGCACTTGCTGGAGGGATCAAAGGTTGTGATGGAAAGGTGGGTAAAGGCTGTTGAGTTGGATGATTAGCCATGATCATATTGAATAGCGGAGAAGGTTCGAAGGGCCGAATGGCCTACTCCTGCTCCTATTTTCTACATTTTTATGGCGTAGTCTTTCAGCCATATTATCATGAGTGAAGTCAGATCCTGTACCTTTGCACTGACACCGACCTGTGAATTGGTTGATCCTAATGGTATGTAACTGACACTGCCTGGAACCCAATCTGTGCCACAATACAACAATATCATCCAATGCTTACACAAGACACTGATGCCACAGGCTACACTATGTCAAATAATGATCTCCAAACAAACAAGGACTGCTCTTCACAATGTCAAATCAAATGTTAGCTTTCAATCCTTTGCTCATGGAACCAATAAAGAGGAATTGAAGGTGAGAAGAACACTAAAGCATAAGGTTATGTTGAGTTAAGATCTTGTGGATAATGATGGAACTTCGATGATCTGCTGACGAGCTCTCTCCCTCATCATTGACCCAAGTCTGACAAAATAATGACCAAAACTAGAAATTGCTGGAAAAGCTCAGCAGATCTGGCAGCATCTGCGGAGAAAAATCAGAGTTAACGTGACCGAACCTGAAACGTTAAGATTAGATTAGACTTACAGTGTGGAAACAGGCCCTTCAGCCCAACAAGTCCACACCGACCCACCGAAGCGAAACCCACCCATACCCCTACATTTACCCCTTACCCAACACTACGGGCAATTTAGCATGGCCAATTCACCTGACCCGCACATCTTTGGACTGTGGGAGGAAACCGGAGCACCCGGAGGAAACCCACGCAGACACGGGGAGAACGTGCAAACTCCACACAGTCAGTCGCCTGAGTCGGGAATTGAACCCGGGTCTCAGGCGCTGTGAGGCAGCAGTGCTAACCACTGTGCCACCGTGCCACCCACCACTCTGATTTCTCTCCACAGATGCTGCCAAACCTGCTCAGCCTTTCCAGCAATTTCTGATTTGTTTCAGATTTACAGCACTCACCATTCTTTTAGTTCTTTTCAACATAATGACCAGGTTTCTTCCTAATATTTTTGTTGACAGACATGACCCGGCGTGGAGAGGGCAGTAGAGACAGCTATCTGTTCTTGTCTTTACGTACAGATCTCAGCACGGAAGAAAGAGTAAAGAAAGGAAAAGAGAAAGAATGGAAGAAATTTTAAAATCTAGCGATATCAGTAACAACTTGTGAGACACATTGACTGGGCACAATGTGGAGTCAGGTGATTCTGACTGACAGGGAGCCAGAACCCAGGCACTGATATGATGTGACCCTGTGGGACAGATGTCCTCCACACATCCTAACGGATAAGCCACACCGTTTTCACCTTGAAAGGATGAAAGAGAAATTGCTTGGTGATGTTTCAACCTATACTACAGCGAGAGTAATAATGGTACTCTGGGTATCAATTACGGAACACTTTTATTATGATTGACATCCAATTAACTCACAAGAACGTGCAATCACATGATCTAATAAAGAATCCCAGGGAATTGCTCAGTTTGGTGGTTCAGGCAGAAATCCATTTACATAAATACTAGGAACAGGAGGAGGCCATTTGGTCTCTCGAACCTGTTCCACCGTTTAACACCATCAAGACTGATCTCATCCTGGCCTCAGTGCCACTTTCCTGCCAACTCTCTATAATCATCACGAGTTAAAGGTCTACCTATCATCTCCTTTAGCTTACTCATTACCCCAGCATCCACTGCACTCTGTGGTATTGAATTCCACAGATTCATAACCCTTTGAGAGAAATAATTTCTCCTCATTTTCATTTAAAAGGAATATAGATTTGCACCTGCAGCAACATAACTGCAAAGCTACAGACCAGGTCTTCGAAACAGGGATTAGAATGGGTACCTGTTTCAGTCAGTTGGTGTTCACACAATGGGCTAAATACTCTCTGTAACTCTTCTATGGCTCTAACTGTACTGGAGTATTATCAATCAATTGTTTTATTATTAATTCAGGAATACAGGCTTCGCTGGTTAGACTAGTTTTTATAGCCCATCTCTAATTGCCCTTGAGAAGGTGATCCATCTTCTTCAACCACGTCTGTCCATTTGGTGTAGTGGCACTCACAGTGCCTTTACAAAGAAAATTCTAGAAGTTTGACCCAGCAACACTAAAGAAATGCTGATATATGTCCAGGTCAGGATGGTGAGTGGCTTGGAGAGGAACTTGCAGGCGGTGATGTTTCCATGTATCTGCTGCCCTTGTCCTTCAAGATGGAAGTGGTCATTTGTTCGGAAGCTGCTGCCTGATGACCTTTAGTGAATTTCAGCAGTTCATCTTGTAGGTAGTACATATTGCTGCTGCTGATTGTCAGTGGTGCAGGGAATGGATGGTTGTGGGTGTGATGCCAATCAAGCAGTTGCTTTGCCTTGGATGGTGTGAAGCTTTTGAGTGTTGTTGGAGCTGCACTCATCCAGGCAAGTGGGGAGTATTCCATCACATTCCTGACTTGTGCCTTGTAGATGGTGGACAGGCCTTAGGGAGTCAGGAGGGGAATTACTTGCTGCAGAATTGCTAGCTTCTGACCTCGTCCTGTCATCACAGTATTTGTGAGTCCAACTCAATTTATGATCAATGGTTAACTTCCATGATGTTGATACTAGGGGACTTCTGTGATGGTTATGCCACTGAATGTCAAAGGCGAAGGTTAGATTCTCTCTAATCGGAGATAGTCTTTGCTTAATTTATATCACGCGAATGTTACTTGCCATTTGTCAGCCTAAGCCTGGATTTGTCCAGATCTTGCTGCATTTGACCATGAACTGTTTCAATATCTGAGGAATTGTGGGTAGTATTGGGCATTGTGCAATCATCGTTGAACATTCCCACTTCTGATCTTATGATAGTGGAATGGTCATTGATGAAGCAGTTGAAGATGGTTGGGCCTAGGACACTCCTGCAAAGATGTTCTAGAGTTGAGGTGACTGACCCCCAATAGTCACAACCTCTCCCTGTGTGCCAGGTATAACTCCCACCAGTGAAAAGTTTGCTCCTAATTCCCATTGACTCCATATTTGCTAAGGGTGCCACACTCAGGCAGATGCTACCTTGCTGATGAACCACATTAGGAAATATCAAGATGGAAGATCAAAAGCTTGGTCAAAACGGAAGGACATCTTAAAAGGAGGAGAGAATGGGAAAAAGGCAGAGAGGTTTGCAGAAGAAGTTTCAGAATGAAGGCGCGGCTCCCAATGCTGGCATAATTAAAATTAGAGTGCTGAATGAAGTTTTGTGGATAGGTAGAGGCAATGCAATGGAGATTTAAAAACAAGGAGGAGAATCAAGGAAGTTACAGATCCCTGGTGTTATAGTGCAGCCACGGAATCCCCGGTAATGTTGCTTTGAAGAGAAAGCAGTTCAACGGGCCTCACTCCCAGGACGGGACTTCCCAAATAAAGGTACAATCTAGCAATCACATATTTTTACAAAATAAACACATCACTTTATCAGTTCAAAAGCCCTATGTCACCACGTCATTCTAACATCACTCTGTGCTCACTACTAAGGTAGTCATAGAGTCATACAGCACGGAAACAGACTCTTCGGTCCAACCAAGTCCATGCCGAACATAATCCCAAACTAAACTAGTCCCATCTGCCTTCGGATGTCCCCTATCCCTCCAAACCTTTCCTATTCATGTACTTATAATAACTGGAACAATACTGAAGTCAGGCTCTGAAACAGCCTTTCCACTATGAGGTTGGACTATCCGTATGAGTTGGAAGTGCTTTGCAGCAACTAGTGATTCTGCAAATGCAGCTTTTGAAAAGGAGTTCAGTCAGCTCAGCTCATAAAGAAGCTCTTAAAGAGTATGTTTTTTTCTAAACAGAGCTTCTCTTTATTAAACCCAGGCCAGAAAAAAGGATGAAAGCAAAAAATTTCAATGGATTTGAGGAAGAGCCTTGTTGAAATGGCTGTAATTCATTATTTCCATCTTTACAAATAATCTATTGGCCAAACTTTGTTACAAGTTCTGGAGGCCAAGTTAATTCAATACAGAATGAGACCATTGAGCAGAGAGGGTTGTGATTCAGGAAGAGGTTTGATAAGGATAAATACAGAGAAAAGGTTTCCTCTCACAGAGTAGTCAGTAAGTAAAGGGCACAGACTGACGGCAATTGGCCAAGAGTCAGAAGTGAGTTGAGAAGAATGTTTTTATACTGAAGCTGTGATGATCGGGAATACGCTGCCTGAAGGTGTACTGGAAACAAATTCAACAGTAGCATTCAAAAGAGAACTGGATAAAGTAGGAAAAACAAATTGCAAGTGGGGAAAGAACAGGAGGTTGTAGGAGTTGGTTTGCACTTTCACAGAACCAACACAATGGACAGCAGGGTTGTTGAGACAATGTTTTTTTAAATACCAAAAGGTAAGATACCAATGAGCCACAGTCCAACATATCAAAATGAGAAAATACACAAGAATATCACTTTGAAAGAAATCTATGATCAGTTTTAATTCTTAAGACCAACTGCACACTTTGTCAATTCCAACCGGGTAAAATATACAGTGAAAAAAACTGGTAATAATTAGAAATGATTGTTCTGGTGATACTGGAGGAGTTCCATTTTGAGGCATAGGAGATGAGTCAGACTTGTATGTGTCAACTGTCACAATCAGTTTCTTCCTTCAGGGCATCAAGTTGTTACAGAGTCATAGAGTTATACAGCATGGAAACAGACCCTTTGGTCCAACTCATCCACACCTACCAAGTTTCCCAAACTAAACTAGCTCCACTTGTCTGCACTTGGCCTAAATCACTCCAAACCTTTCCTACTTATGTAATTATCTAAATGTCTTTTCGAAATTGTAACTGTACCCTGGATTCACTATTTCCTCTGGCAGTTCATTTCACACATGAAACACTCACTGAGTAAAAAAGTTGTTCCTTGTATCCTTTTTAGACCTTTCTCCTCTCACCTTACAAATATGTCCTTAGTTTTGGACCCACCCTGGGGAAAAGACCTTTGCTATTCACCTTCATGATTTTATAAACCTCTGTAAGATCACCCCTCAACCTCCAGTGACAAAAATCCTAGCTTATTCAGGTTCTCCTGATAATCAAACCTTCCAGTCCCAGCAACATCCTGATAAATCTTTTCTGAACCCTGTCCAAATTAACAGGGAGACCAGAACGGCACACAGTACTCTAGAAGAGGCCTCACAACATCCTGTATAACCTCCATACGACATCCCAACTCCTATACTCAAAGGTCTGAGCAGTGAAGGTAAACGTGCTAAATGCCTTCTTCACTACCCTGTCTACCTGTGACGCAAATTTCAATGAATTATGTATCTGAATCCCCTCGGTCTCTATGTTCTACAACACTACCCAGGGCCCACCATTAATCGTATAAGTTGTACCTTTGTTTGTTTTACCAAAATACATTTTTGGTATTTATCCAAATGAAATTCCATCTGCTACTCCTCAGCCCATTGACCCAATTGACCCAAGATCTCCTTGTAATCTTACAAACCTTCTTCACTGTCCACTATACCACACATTTTAGTGTCATCTGTGAATTCACTAACTAGACCTCCTATATTTTCATCCAAATTGTTTACATAAGAGACAAACAAAAGTGGATGAGGTCAGTGCTAAGTGGAGAGAAACATTATTTGAGGATAAATGGAGCTGACACAACTAAAGCAAGGGGCAAGTCTTCACTCTCATGATGCTTGATACTAGCAGAAGTTACTTGACCCAGTTTCTTAAAACCATGCATCAGTGTCTCACAGCATTATAGAGGAAGCACACTGATGATGTGGCGCCAAGTGACATCTGCGTATTGCTCAGAGTGCAGGCTTTGTATGTGCTAGACAGGAAGACCGTCAAAGGATATTTGATAAAATTCATCTGAAATAACCATTTGCTTTCAATTATTTTTTGTGATCCATTTCTCACCTACAACTCAACTGAGTTACAAATTGCAAGTCTCTTGACTCATAATTCAAAGTGCCATTATAAAGCATTTCAATGTCTGTACAGTAAAACAAAACAGTCGAAAGGGTCTATTATGGTGCTTATGCTCCACCAGAGCCACCTCCTTCCTCTTCATCTCACCCATTCAACAGAACCTTCCATTTCTGTCTCCCTCATGGGTTTATCCATCTTCTCCTTGGCTACACCTGTGTAATTCATCCAAATTTCTCCCAGTGGTATTGAAATCCACATTCCAATCACTATCTTTTTCTCCTATATTCCTTACTGAAGTTTTTTTGTAATTATGATACAATCATAGCCCCTAGTTCTTTCCTCACTTGCAAGTAGAAATGTTTTCTCTGCATTTACCCTTGCCAACTCATAAAACAAAACCTTTTTTTGGGACACCCCTCAGTTTTCCCCTTATCGACAAAAAAAGACTCACTAGTCAGTTCAATCTTTCCATGTTAATGAGAAATAAAACTCGAAGCTTTGATGTGACCACACATCAATGTGTCAAAACTAGATTCTGGATCAGTGGTGCTGGAAGAGCACAGCAGTTCAGGCAGCATCCAACGAGCAGCGAAATCGACATTTTGGGCAAAAGCCCTTCATCAGGAATAAAGGTGCCTTTATTCCTGATGAAGGGCTTTTGCCCGAAACGTTGATTTCGCTGCTCATTGGATGCTCCCTGAACTGCTGTGCTCTTCCAGCACCACTGATCCAGAATCTGGTTTCCAGTATCTGCAGACATTGTTTTTACCCCAATGTGTCAAAACTACCCTATCCCCAGAAATCCCAGTCTAATCCATGTAATTTAACATGGTCAATCCACCTAACCTGCACTTGGAACATAGAATCCCTACAGGTTCTTCATCCCAACCTTGGAATGTTGGGGACTGAGGGGTGACCTGATCAAGGTTTACAAAATTATGAGGGGCATGGACAGGATAAATAGACAAAGTCTTTTCCCTGGGGTGGGGGAGTCCAGAACTAGAGGGTATAGGTTAAGGGTGAGAGGGGAAAGATATAAAAGAGACCTAAGGGGCAACTTTTTCAGACAGAGGGTGATACGTGAATGGAATGAGCTGCCAGAGGATGTGGTGGAGGCTGGTACAATTGCAATATTTAAGAGGCATTTGGATGGGTATATGAATAGGAAGGGTTTGGAGGGATATGGGCCGGGTGCTGGCAGATAGGACTAGATTTGGTTGGGATATCCGGTCGGCATGGACAGGTTGGACTGAAGGGTCTGTTTCCACGCTGTACACCTCTATGACTCTAAGTCTACAATGACCCTCGTAAAAGTAACCCACCCAGACTCAGTCCCCAAACCTATCGCTCTTCATTTACCCCTGACGAATGCACCTAACCTGAACACTATGGGCAATTCAGCATGGCCAATCCAGCTAACCTTCACATCTTTGGACTGTGGGAGGAAATCAAAGCACCCAGTGGAAACCCACACAGACAGTCGCCCGAGGCTATAATCGAACCTCGCTCCCTGGCGCTGTGAGGCAGCAGTGCTAACCATCGTGCTGCACATCCTACGTGGGAGAAAATTCACATAGACACAGGGATAACGTGCAAACTCCACACAGACAGACGCTCATGGCTGGAATGGAACCTGGCTTCCTAGCGCTGTGAGGCAGCAGTGCTAACCACCGTGCTGCACATCCTTGGACTGTGGGGGAAAATCCACGCAGACACAGGGGGGACTCTGCAAACTCCACACAGTTTGATTTAGAGCATTGCCTTTTGTGGATGTAAGACCTGGACGTCATGGAAAGAGGAGAACAACACGCTAAAAAGCTTTGCGATTCGCCGCTGGGGGAGAATGGAAAGGATCAGTTGGACAGAAAAGGTAACGAATGATGAAGTGCTGGGGGGAGTAAACAAATAAGGAGATTTGCAGAAGATATTTAGGAACAGATAGAGGCTCTGGGTAGTGGATATCTCGAAAGAAAACAAATTAATAAGAAATGTTGCAGAGGGAAGATTTAGAATAGAATAGAAATAGAATAAAAATTTATTGTGATGTGTACTTTTGCATTAAAAATACAGTGGCAAGTTTCATAAATCACCACAAACCATAGCGAGAGAAGCCATACATAATAATAAAGAAAAATTCAGGGAAAAAATCAGAAGAGGCAGGAAGGGAATATCAACACAGGTTAGCTTGAAAACAGAAGGAAGTTATTGGTGAATGAAAAGACTGGCAGAGGACTGAGAGACATGAGGAGACTGGGACCCAAAGACCCACGCTGGAGCACACGTCATGATGGTGGGCATTTATCTCTTTGATCAAGGTTTCAGTCAACTGAGCTAACATGTCCTTATGTTACTGAATGTCATATTCTGTTTTACACTACAGCTGAAAAGCAACCTATGTTCTTGTTATGTTAAAAGTGCAATATAAATATATGTTATTGCTGCTGTAAACTTGTAGGAATGCTACAATTTGGCACAGCCTTTCTGGATTCCAAAGGTGATATTTAAGCTGCTCTTGTTGCCTGGCCTCCAATGACTAACATCACCCTGTCACCCCTACCCTGCGCCTCTCAGAAAACACAGAGGGCTACTCTTTACAAATTACCAATGGTGAAACTACCCACCAAGTCTGCCCTTGCCTACAATGAATTACAGCCTCCATGTGACAGAGAGGGAGAGTAAAGGAAATAAATAAACTGACTCATAAACAGATGATATCACTACGGATCTGCTTCTGGCGTTGAGTTTAATGGGTTCTCTCCAGGTCAGATGAAACAAAAGCAAATTCCCATTTTCTATAAATCCTTTCTCCCGAGATCGAGTCTTGTGCCTCCTGCAATTTACTTCCCAGTGCAATGAATAATTCAGATATTTTCCTTTGAAACTGATGTTTTCTTCTGCCTACAGATTGCTTATAGGTCGTTCCCTGTGGTTTTCAATGACCTCACCCAGGGAGTGCTTTACAATCAAAAGACGGTGATGATGTTTCAATTAATTGTTCCCTCCATTAAACGCCTCACAAGATGTCAGTAAAATTGGAAGGTTAATTATAGTCCCAGCGGGGTACGTGAGGCGAGCTACGAACTCACCGGAAACCCATTAAAAAAAACGAGTCCTCAATACACAAACATTACAGCGCCTTTCAATTACATTAAAACCCCAAAACAGTGGGCAAGTCAAAGACTCTCACAATGAGGAGTTCCCCAGAGAGGGCACGGATTCAGGCGGCTCTGCCTTTGCTCAAAGCCTCAATGAGGAGATGGGGATGCAGTGGTAATAATATCATTGGATATTAATCCAGAGACCCGGATTAACACTCTGCATTAACATATACCTTCACATTACACAAGGCAGCGCATAAGAATTTAAATTGAGATAATAAAATTTACAAGTAAAAGTAAACCTGAATAACGGTGACCACTAAAACCATCAATGATTGTGGTTAAAAACTCATCTACTTTATTCATTTCCTTTAAGGAAGGAAATTTAACCTCATCTGATCTGGCTCACATCTGACTCCAGGCAAACAGCAATGCAGTGGACTCTTAACTACTCTCAGGAATAGCATGACTGACTCAATCAAAGGGACAACTGGTGGCCTACAAAAGCTGGTCTCACTAGTGATGAAAGAATAAAAAGGGAACAAAAAGGCAGCAATCTGGAGAGTTCATGAGGGAGAGCTACATCTCAAGACATCTGGTATTAGCTGGTAGTGGGTATATTGGCTGTCCTCCCACATGTGACTGGACAGTGCAATAGATTTAGTGAATCAGAGTTCAGACTCAAATATTCAATTCCTCCATTGGGTGACTGACTGTCTGTGTGATGTCTGCACATTCTCCCCGTGTCTGAATGGGTTTCCTCCAGGTGCTCCGGTTTCCTCCCACAGTCCAAAGATGTGCAGGTCAGATGGATTGGCCATAGGAAATAGAGGTTTACAAGGACAGGGGAGAGGGGTGTGTCTTGTCGGGGTGCTGTTCAGAGGGTCAGTAAGGACTCAATGGGCTGAGCGGCCTGCTTACACACTGTAGGGATTCTATGATTCTGTGAATAAACAGAACTTTATGTCAGGTACAAACAATGCCTTGTACCAGGAAGGGAACAGATGCCTCCTCTCTTGGGTTTTAATTCTATGAGAGTCTGATATTGAAGATTTTCAAAAATACATTCTTTCTTGAGATGTGAACCTTACTGGCTGGATCAGCATTTGTTAGCCATCCCTCATTGCACTCAAACGTAGTTCCTTGCTTGGTTGATTCCAGAGATTTGAGAGTTAATTCCTTTGCTGTGGGTCTGGTGTGATATTTAGCCAGACTGATAAGGATGTCGTGAATCAGATAGCTCTTTACGGTGGCTTTATAGACTGCATTGACATTTTTTAATGCTAGCTTTTATTTTCTGTTAATTTAATTAAAATCCCACCAGCTCCAGTTCTGGGATTGGAATCTGTGTCTGAGACTGGCCTGGACCTTGGAATTAAAACTCTGTGACATCACCACTGCACTAACATCTTCCCACAATATCTCCTTCTCCTAGACACCCCAAGTTGTTTATCCTGTTTCCAATATTTTTTCCACAAATCAATAAATGTTCAAAATGTTGTTTAAACTGTTTAACTTTTAATACCCTTTAATTCCCCCGGGTTTACTTGGAGCAGTGTCCGACAGGAGATGGAGGAGGGCAGATATGTGATAGGTAAACTTACCGCTGCCTTTTGTCACAAATGGCTTAGGGGTAATGCTCTCAATCGCCTGGGGGTGTGTGTGTGTGTGTGTGTGTATATGTGTGTGTGCCTGTTTGTCTGTGTGTATTTCTGTCTCTGTGTGTCTGTTTGTGTGTATTACTGTCTGTGTGTGTGTATGTCTGCCTGTGTATGTGTATGGGTATTTCTGTCTGTGTGCCTGCCTGTCTGTGTGTGCGTGTGTGTCTGTGTGTGCGTATTTCGGTCTGTGTGTATTTCTGTTTGTGTGTATTTCTGTCTGTCTATTTCTGTGTGTGTGTGTATCTGTCTCTGTGTGTGTGTGTATATGTCTGTGTGTGTGTGTGTGTGTATATGTCTGTCTGTGTCTGTGTGTGTTTGTGTGTATTTCTGTATGTGGCTGTGTGTGTGTCTGTCTGTGTGTGTCTTTGTCTGTGTATTTCTCTCTGTGTGTGAATTTCTATGTGTGTGTGTCTGTCTGTCTGTGTGTATATTTCTGTGTGTGTGTGTGTGTGTGTATTTCTGTCTGTGTCTGTGTGTGTGTCTGTGTGTATTTTTGTCTGTGTGTGTGTATCTGTCTGTGTGTATTTCTGTCTCTGTGCGTGTCTGTCTGTGTCTGTGTGTATTTCTGTCTGTGTGTGTATGTGTCTGTGTCTGTGTGTGTGTGTGTGTGTCCTGCCTTTTCCCCAAATCCCAGCACACTATTTCTATCCAAATACTCATCCAATGTCCCTCTTGAATGTCTCAATTGAACCTGCCTCCATTGTATATCCAGGGAGCACAGTCCATGTCCTAACTACTCGCTGTGTGAAAAGGATTTTTTCTCTCTTCTTCTGTTTAGCATGCTGGTATCCTCAACATGCTATACCTTGCAACTATTGCTTTTGCTCTATAAAGGTCAGAACACTTCTCAACTTCATTGAAAGACCCAGTGCATGCTCTATGGTTGTGGCTCAGTGAGTGGGATCCTTGTTGGAACCCACTTGAGTGCTGAGTTCATGTCCCTTTCTGGAGGTTGAGCCCCAGGGTTGAAGCTAATATTCCAGTGCAGCATCAGAGGAGCTGTCTTTCAGATCCGCTGTTAAACTAAGGTTCAGGATCAAGGGGGCACACAATTAAAGTGAAAAGTAGGAGGTTTAGAAGGCATTTGAGGAAAATATATTCACCCAACATTGGAATGCCCTGGGAGGGTTGTTGAAGGGAGAAACCTCAGCCTTTAAACAGCACTTCCAGCCTCAAAACTATAGGCATAGTACAGGAAAGTGGGACTAGTGTAGGTATTGTTTTAGCAGTACAGACTGGAAGGGCCAAAGAGCCTCTTCTGTATTTATTTATACGATTCTATGCTTCATCTTCCAACTTTGGGGACGATATAAAAGATCCCGCAGCAACTATTTTGAAGAAGATCAGAGATGTTCTCCCTTGTGTCTGAGACAATATTAACAGCACAATCTACATCACAAAACAGATTATCTGGTCATTTTCTCATATCTGTCTGTGAGATCTTGGTGTGTGTAAATAGCGACCATGTTTCCCTCAACACAATGGTGGCCCATTTTTAAAGGAAGTACTCCATTGGCCGTAAAGAGCTTTGAGTTGTTCAGTGGCTGTGGAAACTGCTATATAAATGCAGGCCATCCCTCCCAATGCTTTGGACACTCCTTTTCTGAGGTAATCGATTTCCCTGAATCAGGGCCCGCTGTCAATACTGCCCCCTAGTGCTGGTTCACAATGCTGCCCAGGGACAGAACCAAAACTGGGAAGAACAAACTTTACAATTATATCTGCTGGATGTTGTTTTGTCTTCACAGTGTGAATGTTTTTGATGCTCATCATTGCACTTTGAAGTATTTTTTGAATGCACACAACCATTTACCCTCTCTCCAGTGCAGTTAAAGAGTTACACAGGACAACACAGGGGATGCCATCAGCGTCTGAACTTTCTGCTGAGAGAGTTCATGCAGAACGCACAGAGTTTTCATCATTATCCGTGACCAACATATTGAGAGCTCACTGTAGGCGGTTTGGACTTTCATCGCTGCTGTGTCTGGCAGATGTCCTCAGCATCTCTGCAGGTAAGCCACAGGCCTAAGGCTTTCCTTCATATCTCCAGAGAGAAGAATTTCTACCATAATTAAGCACCCACTATTGTTCCAAGGCAACGCTTCCATTCACTGTATACTGCGATCTTGTGACATCTTGGTTAGTGAGTGATGACAGTTGCGCCAATTAGCTGCCAAGCATGGTGGGAAGATTTGAGTGGCTAAACTGCCCCTGCTGAGTGCTGGGAGGGATGGTCAGCTCCAAGTAAGTGTCCTGTCTTCCATTAGAGACAGTCAAAAATCTCCTCATCCTCCCTCTCCAGCTAGAAGCAGCCGTGTCAGTTTGGTTACATCATGCTCATCGCCCCCAAGGCCACTCTAATACTTCATACTCAGAATGCCAGGCCCGACCGGAAACCTGAGGGAATTGGAGTGGAATTTATGTCATCTGACAGGGATATAATGTTTAAATAACTACCTCACACTAAAGAAACTGCAAGAAAACAGAAATGTCTCGGCTCCTTCAAAATTGAAACAATAGCTCAGCTGCCCTTTGTTCACAATTATCTCCAACTTCATGCACTTCAATTGTTTAAAATTCATTCTATTTATAGATGAGTATTAACTCTATCTATCCCTGTGAACAACTGTATTTTAAAAAAGCGACTAAAAGGTCAAGCTGATATAGGTTACAGTAAATTCCACCAGCAATAACACGCAGTGTATCCTAAAGACAAGATAACAAAGCTCCACCCAGCCTTACTACACTGACTTCCAACAAAGAATAATTAACTTTTAATCTGCCATTAAAAAAACTGTATTGAAGATTATCAGTTTGGAGAGAGAGAGGTGCAGCAGCTCCCCCAGTGGTCTGGAGGGTCAATGGAGTTATACAATGTCACATAAACTAAGATAAATTTCTTCAGTTCCATTCCCCACCTACATGTTTAGCTGACCAGAACCGCGGGAGAGCCACAGAAGCCCTTAGCAATTGTTTTCAAAACATCTCAAGCAATAGATACATCAAATAGGGATCCCCTTCTCATTGAACTTGCTAGCCACATTCTCATCCCATGAATGCACTTCTAAAAAGCCAGTTTCAGAATTTAAGTTTAGTTTTTGAAATCTTGAAATACAAAGTAGGCATCAATTAAAGTGACCGTGGAGCTGTCATAAAGCGAGGACACTAATGTATTTCCCAGCCTGATCTCTAAGTGACGTCAGCCGTACACTGAAGTGTTCTAGCACAGAAAGAGGCCATCAACCCATCATACCTGCTCTTCAAATGACCATCATTACCTGCCGCCAATCTCCTGTCTTTTCCGCCCATGTCCCTGCACACCAATCCTGTCCAATTAATCATCCAATTCCCTCTTGGATGCCTCCAACTGAAACTGCATCCACCAAACCTGCAGGCAGTGCACTCCAACCCCGACCTGCTCACTGTGGGAAAGACATTTCCCTCCCTTCAGCCCTGCTTCCTTTGCCCATCACTCACTTTAACTCTGCGCCCCTCTCATTCTTGCTCCATTTACGAGCAGCAACAGTTCCTCAACAGTTTAAACAATATTTCTTCAATCGTTGTGTTCCTCTCTCCTGAAACCATTATTGTGAGCCACTGCTGCACTCTGTGTTCCCATCTATCGTACAGTGTCGTGCCCACAATGCTGCACAATACTCGAGCAAAGATTGTCAACTCTTAAACAATCCATTGCTCATTTCAGGACAACTGGGACTGGGCAAGAAATGTTAGCCTCACCCAGCAATGTGCCCAACGTAACAGCTGATCCCATCCTCACTTTGCCTGGTTTTCCAATGTTTAACAGGGAACAAGCCCAGATTCGAGGTGTATGCCCAGGTCTGAAGCACCTCCACAGAATTCATTCACAAAGCTACAGTTTCTGGAGGCCAATAATCGAATCCGTCTCAATGTCAGAGATAAATGCATGAGCTAAGACTGAGCATAAACAAAGACACTCAGAATGGTAATTAACTCAGTACCTCACCCACGATTTTAATTAGGACTGGGCTGATCTTTAAAATTTGAGTCTGCTACAGTAGTTACAAGTGGGAAAGTGCCGTGAATCAAAAAAGCTCTCAGCCTTGGCGAAATGCCAATGTCCTACAAAGCACTCATTCAGGCCCTAATTAAATGCAACGTAAAAATAATTTCACTAGAGTGAGCATCGATGATGAGCACTGACTGGGCTGTGTGTCCACAAAATTAAATGGGTTTTGGAGAAGGCAGGCAGTGAGCGAAACCGAGGAGATATGAATTCCTCAGGGCCAACATTCTCCAGCTTCATAACTTGAGATTTTCTTCATCACTGTGTGAACCCCGGCACAGAGGAGGGAATGTCTACTCTCACATAATGGCCACAGCACCTTATTTGACCATACTCCTCCCCAAAGCCGTGTGGAACGAATCGCAATCCTTTCTGAGAGGGTGAACTGAAGTTGGCTTTCAGCCAGGTTTGTGAGTGAGGCAAGAGCCACATTAGACAGAGCAAAAGGTAATCCATCGCAGCAGCAAGCTGATGGGACCCCACAGCTTCAGGATTTTTATCTCTGATGAGACACAGAAAGGAGAAAGTGATCTGAAACCTTTCCATCTTGGTGAAAAATGAAATCCTGGATGATAGCCCAAGCTACAGCAACTAATTAAATGGTTTTTAAAATGTAAAAGGCTCATTTATCTTTAGTCTACTACATTTTCCTAAATAAAGTAATTCCTCATTAAAACCCTACTGACTACTGATGGTAAGCTGTCACACTCAGATGTGAACATAGAGGTACACAGATACACACATACACAAAACACACAAACAGGCAAATACACAATCACAGGCACATAGATACACTACCACATAGATACACACATACATAAGTAACCACACACATGCAAGCACATGTTGACACACATAGGCACCCATACATACACAAACACATGTTGCCACACACAATAACAAATACATGTCAATACACACACAGACAGAAACATATGTAGACATACACACGCACACAGATACACAGGGTCACACAGACATAGACACACATATATCGGTACACACATGCATATACATACATATGCTTGCTTTTCTACATCACACAACTTTCATGGTTTTGAAAACCCAAATATAGAGTCTTCCAAACATGAGCTCCTGAACACCACACAGCACTGACCGAGATTGGGGAGGTTAGTGTACAGCAGGCAGTTTCAGAAAATTATGTTCACATTTGGGAACACAATAAAATGTGCTGCATGCAGTGCACCTCAATGCATACAGCTAATGGTTACTTGTGTTAAAACATCGCAGTCACACTGAGCGACAGAGTAAATTTAACTTGATTGAAATTTGATTCACATTATCCAATCTAGTGGAGAAATCAACCCAGTACACAAACCTTGGACTGTAGACCATGTTGCAATTGTAGCTCATTATATCAAACAGCTACTAGCTTTAGCTAACTGCCTTATGTTTCACCACACTGCACACAAATTGAAATGAAACTCGTCCACTACATGAATTAATTTGCTATCCTGGCCTTGTTTCACAGAATAGAATCCCCACAGTGTGGAAACAGGCCTTTCAGCACAACAGGTCCAAACCGACTCTCCAAAGAGCAATTCACCCTGACCTACACCCTGTCTGTGTAACCCTGCATTTCCCATGGCTGACCCACCTAGTCTGCACATCCCTGGACACTATGGGCCATTTAGCTTGGCCAATTCGGAAACTGGAGCACCCGGAGGAAACCCACACAGACAGTCACCCGAGGATGGAATCAAACCCAGGTCCCTTGCGCTGTGAGGCAGCAGTGTTAGCCACTGAGCCACCGTGAATAGAAATAGAAAGTAGAAGGTTGTGAAGTAAAATGTTGTGATTGACTGTTATTTCACTTCAACTGATGATGCATTGGAATGTGACACCAATTGTGACCTTGAAATATTTATCTGGCAATATCTGAAGGTAGTCTTCATGGGGACAATGAGAGGGTACAGCCATGGAAAACACATGCACAACAAGTCTATTTAAATAGAACGACATCACACAGAGTGGTACATCAAAGGCCACTCCCTACTCCTATCTCTGCTAATTTAATAAATACAAAACTGGCTGACTCTTCAGGCTTGAAAAATAGGATTTATGTCCAAGCAGGATAATTAAACAGATGCTGAATAAATTGGGTTAACTTACAGCTTGCAAAAGGTTTGTTGTAAAACAAAATAAATATTGAATGATGGTATCAACAAATCAATCAAAAACAATTTTATACATAGGTGTTACTACAAGCAGCATAAGAAACACAACCTGGAGGCAGTTTAAGTGTCTTGGACTGATTCAAGTGTTACTGTTTGCTTCACATGTGCATTACCAGCAACCCACTTGGTTTTTTCCTCCAATAATAAAAACAGTGAATGCTGGAGAAACTCAGCAAGTCTGGCAGCATCTGTGGAGAGAGAAACAGAATTAACATTTCAAGTCCATTATGACTCTCTTTGGTTCGAAAGAAGTCATACATAACTCAAAATGTTAACTCAGGGTCTCTTGGCCATAGATGCTACCAGACGTGCTGAATTTCTCCAGTATTTTAAGTCATAATTATAGATATCCAATATCTTTTAGTTGAGACTTTTTGTTTCAGCGTAATTATATTACTTCTAATAAATCACATTCATGATTTTAGCCAGAACACAAAACTATGCTTTTTGGAGTGGACAGGATATGGTGAAACATTTGCATTTTCCATTCTGTTGGATCATAATTACAGGATCATTTTGAATCCTGTGACATATTATTTTCATTTATACTCTTGTGATCCAGTTTTGACCCCTGGCAATTTGGTTTGAAGATAGAAACTGCATATTGCTGTATAGTCTATGAGATATGGATGTTATTAAATACCCAAGGCCATAAAATGGGCCTCAGCACAACCCTACTGAGAAAACATTTACACAGAATGAATTTCTGCAGGGCCTCAGCACCTGTGGAAACTTTAAGAGAAAAGGAACAGCGAACGTAAAGACATGACATCACTATCATAAACCAGAGTGTCTCAGATCAATCTTGAAACAGATATCACTTGAAGCAAATAAGGCGTAACTGACATGTCAGATATCCCGTGGGAATATCTCAATGGGACCTTAAATTGTCTTGTTTCAACAGTCATCAGGAAGGTGATGGCTTGCTGTGGTATTGTCACTAGACCAATAATCCAAAAATGCAGAAGTGGGTATAGAGATGCTGGAGATTAGAATCAAGATTAATGTGGTGCTGGAAAAGCACAGCAGGTCAGGCAACATCTGAGGAGCAGGAAAATCCATGTTTCGGACAAAAGCCCTCCATCAGGAATGAAGAAAGGCTTTTACTCCTCAGATGCTGCCTGACCTGCTCTGTCTTTCCAGCACCACTCTAATCTTGACAGTAATCCAAAGAACCAGATAAGATTCTGGGGACCTGGTTTTGAATCCTGCCACAGCAAACAGTGGAATTCGAATTTAGTAATAATCATTAGACCATAATGATATCCATGAGACCATTGTTGGTTGTCAGAGACTCATAAAGCATGGAAACAGACCCTTCAGTCCAACTTGTCCATGCTGGCCAGTTTCCAAACTAAACTTGTCCCATTTGCCTGCGTTTGGCCCAAATGTCTCTAAACTTTTCCTGTCAAATGTCTTTTAAATGTTGGAACTGTACCTGCATCCATCACCTCCTCTGGCAATTCATTCCACAAGAGAACCAGCATCTGTGTGGAAAGCTTGTCCCTTAGTTGCCTTTTAAATCTCTCTCTTTCACCTTAAAATTATGCCTTCAACTTTTGAACTCCCAAAAAACATTTGCTATTCACCTTATGTATGCCCCTCATGATTTTATAAACCTTGATAAGATCACCCCTCAATATCCTATGCTCCAGTGTAAAAGGTCCCAGCCTATCCAGCCTCTCCTTCTAACTCAAACCCTCCAATCCTGGTAACATCCCTGTCAATCTTTTCTGAACCCTCTCCAATTTAATAATATCCTTCCTATAACAGGGCAACCAGAACTGTACGCCGTACTCCAGAAGATGCCTCACCAAAGTCCAGTACAACATCAACATGACATCCCAACTCCTTTACTCAATGGACTGAGCAATGATAGCAGACATGCCAAATGCCTTCTTCACTACCCTGTCTACTTGTGATAGAACGTCCAATGGACTATGTATCTGAGCCCCTAAGTCTCCCTGTTCTACAACAGGAAAACCCGTCTGGTTCACTATTGTCTTATAGAGAAAGAAATCTGTCACCCTTACCTGGTCTGGTCTACGTGTGACTCCAGACCCACAGCAATATGACAGCCTCTTAACCGCCCTCTGGGCAAGTTCAGATGGGCAATAACTGTTGGCCTACCCAGTGAGGCCCACATCCCATGGTTAATTAAATAAAACTATAGTCCAACAGGATTCCCAAGTCCAGAGAATAAACTGTAAAAGTTAAGCCACCATAGTTGTTCTTGCTCATTAGGAAGAGAGAGAGAGATAGAGAGAGAGAAATGGTGGTGGTTTAGTCGAGGGGAGAGATTGAGAAGGAGAGACCTTCATAGTAACCTCAGCTGGTGCAGGAATCAAGGTCACACTGTTGGTGCTACTCTGCATTGCAAAGCAGCTGTCAAGGCAACTGAGCTAACTGACCCCTACTGAGAAGCTATAATTTTAGGTAACTTGCAGTAGAGTAAGGTAGCTCAACCTACAGAAATAGAAACATGCTTCTTCAAGGACAGAGCCCTTTGCATGAAAAAGTTGCCCGGTAGATCTTTTTTATATCTTTCCCCTCTCACCCTAAACCTATGCCCTCTAGTTCTGAACTCCCCTACCTCAGGGAAGAGACTTTGCCTATTTACCCTATCCATGCCCCTCATGATTTTATAAACCTCTATAAGGTCACCCCTCAGCCTCTGACGCTCCAGGGAAAACAGCCCCATCCTGTTCAGCCTCTCCCTGCAGCTCAAACCCTCCAACCCTGGCAACATCCTTGTAAATCTTTTCTGAACCCACTCAAGTTTCACAACACCCTTCCGATAGGAAGGAGACCAGAATTGCTCACAATATTCCAACAGAGGCCTAACCAGTGTCCTGTACAGCCGCAACATGCCCTCCCACCTCCTGTACTCAATGCTCTGGCCTGACTAGAGTCCAGCCCTTCCTCTCCCTCATCACCCAAGGAAAGAGCAGAACACAATCTTAAAGGGGCCTCCCTATTACAGAGCAATGGTCAGTAAGCAGCAAATGTGCACAATGGCCTGTTGCTGAAGTGATTTGCAAGAACAGACCTAAGTCTTTCTTTAAGTTGGACCTTGGAACACAAGATGCCAGGGATAGGCCCCAGCTTTTACTTAAAAACAGATCTGGCAGCTGCCAATGAGTGACTTTACACACAGAGAAGCCAGCCTATTGGTCAGTCATATGTATCGAGTCTTTTCCTTATCTCAACCTACAAGCAGAAACATCTTCGGTGTGATAATCCTATCAAGGGCCTTTAGAATATGAGGGACCTCAATTAGATGATACCTCAGACTTCTCTTTTCTGGAGAAAAATAGGTAAAAACAAAAAGTCAGATCTCCCAGAATCCAAAGTGATCCAGTGGGAAACAGGGCTGAAATGACAGGAGATACTTTGGCCTGAGTCCACTTGGATGAACGTTGTGTGAGGTGACACTGAAAGGCTGTATTCCAATTTGACATCCCCTGTCCAAAATCTCTGGCAAACTCTTACCTAAACATTTGTAAGTATGATGGTCATGAATACCAATGTTATTTGCCTCCTTAGACCATAAGACCAGAGATATAAAAGCAGAATGAGGTCATTTGGCCCATCGAGTCTGCTCCTCCATTCGATCACGGCTGATTCCATTTTCCTTCCTTCTCTCTGTAATCCTTGAATCCCTAACTAATAAAGAACTTACCCACCTCCGTCTCAAACGCACTCAAAGATTTGGCCTCCACAGCGCTCGACAGCAATGAGTTCCACAGAGTCACCACCCTCTGGCTGAAGAAATTCCTCCTTGTCTCAGTTCAAATGATCATCCTGTCACTCTGAGGCTGTGTCCTCAGGTCCTAGACTCTCTCTTAGGGTAGAAGACAATGGTGACAGCAACAATAACCTGAATTTATATAGTGCTTTGACGAGAGAGAAACATCCATGCATGCAGCTTGCAGATGACACTGTCCCTTTATGACTCCTTGCCTTTCATCTTAGGCGGGGAGAAAGTGAGGACTGCAGATGCTGGAGATCAGAGTTGAAAACTGTGTTGCTGGAAAAGCGCAGCAGGTCAGACAGCATCAAAGGAGCAGGAGAATCGACGCTTATGCCCGAATTGTCGATTCTCCTGCTCCTTTGATGCTGCCTGACCTGTTGCGCTTTTCCAGCAACACAGTTTTCAGCTTTCATCTTAGGCGAACAAGCAAAGCCCTCACTTTGAGAGACAAAAGGTCCTGAGCTCAAGACCAACTCCAGAGATGTGAGGCAAAGTCAAGGCTGACAGTCCCATGCAGTACAGAGAGAGTGCTACATTGGCAGAGCTGCTGCCTTCTACCTCAGGTGTTGAGCCCTATCAGCCCTTAAGAAATCCTAGTGCATATCTGAAAGAAGAGCAGGCAGTTCTCCAACTATGTCCTGGTCAATACTTATCCCTTAAACAATAGCACTACAACAGGTGAGCATCACGTCACTCTCTGTGGGATCTTGCAGTGCATAAACTGGAAGCCACTTTTCCCTTGTTACAGCGATGGCTACCCCTTTAAAGATGACTATGAAGTGCTTTGGGGCATCCTGTAGACAGTGCTATATAAATGCACCCTGGGTTGTAGATGTACACACAGTATAGAATACCAAATATACACAGTGCTGTATAGAGTGTAAATTGTGTACAGTGCAGGTACTGTAGAAAATATTGTTCCCATTTATTTTGGGATTTTTGCTAATGTTCTGATGAATGCAAGACAAAAGCTCTTGACACAAATGTGCTTTTTTCCAGAATTACTCAAGGGATGAAATGCCAATACCTTCTGCTGTAAAATGTAATAATCCCATCAGTGCCAATTCATCAATGAATTGAGTCATCAAGGGGACATCTCTGAATGGACTGAATGATTCTGTGCTGTACATTCTACATCATTCTATGTTGGAATTCACCGCAGAATCACATCTTTTCTCGCTAACCCCCGACAGAAAAGAATCTCGGGTGCAAGTCCAGAATAACAGCAGGAGAAAGCGGTTTCCTGACACTGAGCCAGCCAAAAGCGAAATGAAAGCTGTAAAAGGCTCAATAAGCCAAGTGGCCTCAGCTCAGCGATTCGAGTGAGGGGGTAAGTTCAAAGAGAAAAGGACACGATCTAGGTGTTTGTTTCTGACGGCGGTGACAGGGGCCTGTGGGGAGGGGAGTCTCAGAGTTTAATCAATCCGAGCGAAAGCAGCAGACAGGCTCCACAGCATCTCTCTGGAAACATTCTACCTGAAAACCATGACATCACGGTTCTGGAATTCACATGGGGACAATTTCTTTTTGAGAATACACACCCTCATTCCAGCACCTCCCCTCAGTGAGAGCTTTTCATAATCCACTTAGCATGATCTCACCTCTGAATGGAATTGAATTCACTCACAACCAAGCACTAAAGCAAATTTATCCATGAATAAAATATCTTTTACGCTTTCAAACACCCTCTAAAGCAACCGGATTGTTAACTCAACCAGTACAGCTGTGACAAATCATCGTTTCTTCACGACACTAGTCTAAATATTTTTTTTGCTTATTGATGCTAATGCCAGTCCTTTCTTCACCTCCTCCTCTTCTGCTATGTTAGCTCCAATGTTCACCAGAAATTCTGAATGGTCTATAGTTATTTAATCCTCAGCAGTCCCCGAGGTTAGTGTCATAACAAGTCTGTACTCCTGCCGAACATACACAGAGACTACACTCACGGATATACTTTATTGTATGGGAATAGTTTGATTTCCCATCTGTCCCCACAGGTTAGGTGTACTGTTACTCTGCCCCACCTCAATCCCACAGGTTAGGTGATCTCATTCAGAGGTTGTGCTGGGAACTATCCAGGCCTCAGTGACTGCGCTGAGGGAGTTAGATCGCAATTTTTCACTATCTCCTGGGAAGAATTCCCAGCAGATCACTGCACAGCATCACACTGCGATAGACAAATCTGTTCAGAAAGCCCTTTAGACTTGTTTCAATTTGTTCATGGGATATGGCCATCCCAGACTAAGCTATCAGCCAGCCCTAACTTCACTGCAATTTCACTGGCCTTTTTTAAAAATACTGAGTTACGGGATGTGGGCATTGTCAACTAGGCCAATCCCTAACTGCTACAATATGGGTGTGGAGTCACATGTAGGCCAGACGTGATAAGGTAGAGACGGCAGTTTCCTTCCCTAAAGGACATTAGTGAACCAGATGAGTTTTTATAACAATTGATGGTGGTTGCTGCAGCCGACGTGAGGAAAACCCTGTGCAGAGTCAACCCACGGAAGGCTGCTGGACCTAGCCTGGCAGAGTGCTTAGAGGATACTCTGATGTACTGGTGGATGTTCTCAGGGACATCTCCCTGAGCTGTGCCATAGTTCCAATCTGCTTCACGGCTGCCACTATCGTGCCTGTGCCAAAGAAACCTTCAGCATCCTGTCTCAATGACTACCGCCCCGTTGTGCTCACATCCATCATCATGAAGTGCTTTGGGAGGCTCATGGTGAGACATATTAAAACCCTGCTGCCCCCTCCCCATCCCTGGACACACTGCAGTTTGCATATCGACCCAACTGCTCAATGGATGATGCCATTTCCATCACCCTCCATCTGGCCCTCACCTACCTGGAGAACAAGGACACCTACATCAGATTCCTGTTCATAGATTTCAGTTCTACATTCAACACTATCATTCCTCAGCACCTGATTGGAAAGCTGAGTCCACTTGGCCTAAATCCCTCCCTGTGTAACTGAATCCTGGACTTCCTGACTGGGAGACCTCAATCAGTCTGGATTGAATACAGTATCTCCAACACCATCACACTGAGCACAGGGGCGCCCCAGGGCTGTGTGCTCAGCCCACAGCTGTTCACCCTGCTGACACATGACTGGGCAGCGATGCACAGCTCAAAACATATCATTAACTTGGCTGATAGTGGGTCTTATCAGCAGGAATGATGAGTCAGCATACGAGGAGGAGGTGCAGCGGCTAATGGACTGGTGCAGAGCCAACAACCTGCCTTTGAAAGTGGACAAGACGAAAGAGATGGATGTTGACTTCAGGAGGGCACAGAGTAACCACTCTCAGCTGGACATCGATGGCTCCCCTCTGGAGATCGTGAAGAGCACCCAATTTCTTGGCATCCACCTGATGGAGAATCTCACCTGGTCCGTCAGCACCAGCTCCATAGCCAAGAAAGCCCAGCAGCGTTTACTTCCTGTGCAGACTGAGGAAAGCCCACCTCCCACCCCACATCCTCACCACATTCTACAGAGGGATCATTGAGAGTACCCTGAGCTGCTGCATCACTGCCTGGTTCAGAAATTGCACCATCTCAGATCATAAGACCCTCCAACGGATAGTGAGGACAGCTGAGAGGATCATTGGGGTCTCTCTCCCCTCCATTACAGACATTTAGTCCACGCTGCATCCAAAAGGCTAAGAGCATTGTAGAAGACCCCACACACCCCTCACTCAAACCCTGCTCCCTCCTGCCATCTGGCAGAATATACCTGAACATTCAGTCTCTCGTGGCCAAACTGTGCAACAGTTTCTTCCCCCAAGCCATCAGGCTCCTTAACACAGTATAATAGGACTCTATCCCATCTGAAACTCTTCTGTTTTGCTGCTAGAAGAATGTCTATTATTTATCAGTCTTCTATTATGCTGTAACTTGCATCTTTGGCACTTTGTACCCACTGTATGCCATGTACAATTGTGTATTTGTGCTGTCCACCCTTGGTCCTGGAGGAACACTGTATCAGTTGCATAATGGTAGAAATGACAAATAGAAAGCTACCTTACTCGAAGCTATTCTTCACACTATTACAGATATTAACCTTACATTTCAGATTTTTTTAATGAATTGAATTGAAGTTCCAGTAGGTACCACAATGGACCTCTGTGTCACAGGATTAGCTTAAATCTCTGGGGTACAAGTGCAGTGAGATTCCCACTTCCCTATCATCTCCCCATTACTCAGGTACCACAGCACTGTGTAGAGATAAAAGATTTTCCCAAGGTCCTGGCCAAATGCATCCATCACACCACACCAATAAACCCATGAGGACGATCACACCGTATTCGTGGGAGCGTGCTGTGCACAAATTGGCAGCTGGATATCTCACGTGAGGAATCAACTCTGCTGGACTACAAAGTGTTTTGGTTCACCTAGAGTCTGTGAAAGGTGCTTTACAAAACATAAGACCTGCCTTTTGAACAGCTCTCAATGCAAGGCACCATACAGCAGCAACAAGCATAAAAACACTTTCAAATTGCACATTCTTTCGAAGAAATATTGGAAAAAAAATGTAAAAATCACAGCTCAGTGAATCCCCAGTGACCCAATTACAGCTCACAAGAAGCTGCTCAGGTGAAATTGTTGCTTGTAAGTTTTAAGCACAGTAGGATACATACTGGACCAGCAATGCAGAGGTCCTCAGTTAGAATGATACCCTGGTGTGTTGTTCAATCAGGGCAGGTATTTCTGCTCATTTATGGGCTTCCACCAGAGAATAAGAAGAAGTATGAAGGTTGCCTGGACTAGAATCATAGAATCCCTACAGTGTGAAGAAGGCCATTCAGCCCATTGAATCTGCAGTGACCTTCTAAAGAGCATCCCACCCAGACCAAGCCATCTACCCCATCCCCATAACCCTGCATTTAGCATGGCCAATCCACCTACCTGCATATATCTGGACTGTGGGAAGAAACCAGAGCACTGGCAGGGAACTCACCTGGAAGCGTGGAGAACGTGCAAAAACTCCACCCAGATAGTCACCCGAGACTGGAATCGAACCTAGATCCCTGGTTTTTTTTTTAGATTAGATTACTTACAGTGTGGAAACAGGCCCTTCGGCCCAACAAGTCCACACCGACCCGCCGAAGCGCAACCCTCCCATACCCCTACATATACCCCTTACCTAACACTACGGGCAATTTAGCATGGCCAATTTACCTGACCCACACATCTTTGGACTGTGGGAGGAAACCGGAGCACCCGGAGGAAACCCACACAGACACAGGGAGAACGTGCAAACTCCACACAGTCAGTCGCCTGAGGCGGGAATTGAACCCAGGTCCCTGGCGCTGTGAGGCAGCAGTGCTAACCACTGTGCCACCATGCCGCCTGCACTGTACCACCATGCCGCCTGCACTGTGCCACCATGCCGCCTAACACTGTGCCACCATGCCACCATGGTGCTGTGAGGCAGCAGTACTAACCACTGAGCTACCACATTGTTGCACCTTAATTGCTGTTAACTAATGTCTCGGGAAGGGAAGCTGCCGTCACTAAACACCAAGTGATCCTCAGTCCTACATCACTCGTTGACACTTAATGCCCTTTGGATAGGCCTAGTTGCTCTGAGTGGTGTCATTAATCTGAGCAAGTCCATCACTGCACTGTCGCAGGACTACGTTTTATGCATTCATGGGATGTAAGCATTGCATTTATTAGCTGCCCCTATTTGCCCTTGGGAAGGTGGTCATGAGCTGCCTGTTTGAGTCCCCACAGTGAGGTGTAAATACCCCACAGTGCTGACAGAGTCCCTACAGTGAGGTGTAAATACCCCACAGTGCTGACAGAGTCCCCACAGTGAGGTATAAATACCCCACAGTGAGGTGTAAATACCCCACAGTGCTGACAGAGTCCTCACAGTGAGGTGTAAATACCCCACAGTGAGGTGTAAATACCTCCCAGTGCTGACAGAGTCCCCACAGTGAGGTATAAATACCCCACAGTGCTGACAGAGTCCCCACAGTGAGGTATAAATACCCCACAGTGCTGACAGAGTCCCCACAGAGAAGTGTAAATACCCCACAGTGAGGTGTAAATACCCCCCAGTGCTGACAGAGTCCCCACAGTGAGGTGTAAATACCCCCCAGTGCTGACAGAATCCCCACAGTGAGGTATAAATACCCCACAGTGAGGTGTAAATACCCCCCAGTGCTGACAGAGTCCCCACAGTGAGGTATAAATACCCCACAGTGAGGTGTAAATACCCCCCAGTGCTGACAGAGTCCCCACAGTGAGGTATAAATACCCCACAGTGAGGTGTAAATACCCCCCAGTGCTGACAAGAAGGGTATGCCAGGATTCTGTCCAAATGGGATGGATAACACATTTTTCATTGCTGTGTTACCCACATTCCTGGTTATGAAAACTACTCTTTGATTAATTACATTTTCTGGAAAATTCCCCTTTCGTCAATAAATCATAAACAGCCCCACACTTACCTTGCCCTGCCTCCATTTCACATGTAAATACTTCGATAATTTCTTGTTTCTATGAAAGTTACCCCCTTTATTGGACATGCAATCAGCTGATCTCAGCTTCTATTTGTTTGATTTTGTTCAATTTTCTTTGTCAAGTCTCGATTCAGAGCCATGTCTGCACCTTACGCCTTTGTTTTCATCCAACCTTCCTACACTTAATGTCGCCGGTCGATAATTTCTAATTGAGGCCTCAACAACTGCTCATGCAACAATCGTCACGGGAACCATATACTGTATGTTGCCATGGCAATGGCAGCCAATAAGGAAACATAAAAGAGCCTTCGAAAGGCCGCAGCCCATGCCCAAAATCCCATCCCACAATCCCATCAGACATCTGCTGTGAGCACTGCATTGTCCTTCCCTCGCTTGAATATTCCCCAGATCCCACAACTCGGATAATACCGTTCCGATGGATTAGGCTAATTGTGAGTAATGTTGACACTGTGGAATTCCATTAACTTCACAAGTTGTGCAGCCACAAACTTTAAAAGGTTGCCTCGTCTTTTCCAGCACAATTCTGGTCAGATAATGGCCATCTCTGGTCTGATAGACAGAACATCCTCCAGCTGTAGGCCTTACCAGTCACCCAGGCTTGTTCTGGAACATACAGGAATTGTAAATTAACCTCCACCATGGTGAATCAGGAAAAGAAAATCACTGGAGCATTCAAGTGCTAATTCATTTTCTTTTTCTCTTTTCTCATTAGTTTTAGAAATTATTGGATTGGGACCAGAAAAAGACACAGGCTGCTTGATTAGATTACTTACAGTGTGGAAACAGGCCCTTCGGCCCAACAAGTCCACACCGACCCGCAACCCACCCATTCCCCTACATTTACCCCTTTACCTAACACTAGGGACAATTTAGCATGGCCAATCCACCTGACCTGCACACTTTGGACTGTGCAGGTCACGCAGACACAGGGAGAATGTGCAAACTCCACACAGTCAGTCGCCTGAGTCGGGAATTGAACCCGGGTCTCTAGCGCTGTGAGGCAGCAGTGCTAACCACTGTGCCACCGTGCCACCCACAATGTTTGGGGCAGAGAGACAATCTCCAAATATACGTCCACCCAGAAGTGACCAATCAAACATAAAGTCACTATAGTCTTACCAGAGCATCAGGCTGCTCTGTCATTAGAGGGAGAGAGATGACTGGTGGGGTTTAATGTGAGGGCCAACAGGGGAGATGTTGAAAAGGGGAGTCCTTTATGGAAACCTCAGCTGGTGTGGGAATTGTACCCGCACTGTTGGCATCACTCTACATTGCAAACCAGCCATCCAGTCAATTGAGCTAACCAAACCCAGAATTCGCTGCCAGGGCAGCACCCATACTCCATGGGGTGTGGGTCAGATATATACCATCATGCCCCACCCCACCATGGTTACGGCTACAACATCAACCTCTTCAGCAGCCCACCACCTCAAAGGATGGGAGCACTGTCATCCCTCAGTCACACCACATCCTGAGCTGAGGGGCTGATGTGTCACCCCTCCTTCTGGGTCCCAGGCCTACCCCACACAGTACCAACACACAGTCAGCAATGGCTTCCTAACAGAAACTAGAGCTGAGCAATAAACCTGGCAACATTTTTGTAAAGAATACTGGGGATACAAAGGCAGTACTAATAAAGAAACAGAAATTAACTTCTCTCCCGTGTGTCAACAATGATGGCTGAAGCTGGCAAAGGCTTTCCACTGCCTGGGTAACCATGCTTCTACAGCCAGCAATGGGTATCATGGCTATTTGACTGTAGGTGGCTGCACAGTAGAACCAAAACTTCCCCACATCTCTAATCTCCAGCCAGGTCGATATGGGCAATGTTCCTCTACACCTGCTTGCGAATTTCGATGTGCGAAGTCTTTGGCCATTTTTATTGATCCACTCGCGCAGTCAGGGTAACTTGTGAGTGACCCATGGAGGATCCATCAGGTCGCTCTGTGCCCATGCTCACTTCAAGGGAAGCTCAGTTGTCAGCCAACAATCAGAGGCTGCGACAGGACAGAGTTCCATCCCAGGCGGTGGACACTGAGGTAAATATGGTAAAAACGAGGACTGCAGATGCTGGAAACCCGAGTCTGGATTAGAGTGATGCTGGAAAAGCACAGCAGGTCAGGCAGCATCCGAGGAGCAGGAAAATTGACATTTGGGCAAAAACCCTTCAGCAGGAATAGAGGCCCTATTCCTGATGAAGGGCTTTTGCCTGAAACATTGATTTTCCTGCTCCTCGGATGCTGCCTGACCTGCTGTGCTTTTCCAGCATCACTCTAATCCAGACTAAGGTAAATATCACTTCTTGTAAAAGCAGCAGGTCAGGAGAACCCATTGGCCTTGCTGCTTTGTAGGTTCCTCCAGACACCTACATATAAAAACTAAGTTACTGTCTAAGCTTTAAAAAAAATCAGGAATAAGCAAATGCTATCATGAAATATAAAAAACGATTTACCAGCCTAATACCTGGAATTAACAGATTGTGTGATAAGGAAAGGTTGGACGGGCTTGCAGTGTATTCTCTGGAGGTTAGAAGAGACTGAGGTGGCTTAATTGTAACATGTCAGACTCTGAGGGGACTTGACTAGGTGGATGTTGAAAGGATGTTTCCTCTCGTGAAAGATTCTGGAATGGGGGGGGGGTCACAGATTAAAAATAAGGCGTCACCCGTTTATGACAGAGATAAAGAAATATCTTTTTTCCTCTCAGAAGGTTATCAGTCTCTGAAATTCCCTTCCTCAATATACAGTAGCTGCAGAATCTTTAAATAGATGGACTCTAATGACAAAGAGGATTACATTTTATTATGGATACAGTCAGTTCCTCTGTAAAGCAAGGTTGTAATGCAACCTCACATTATATAAAAAAACACATTTTATAAACAGCACTTAAAGTGTTGGTGATGTTATCATGTTACAGCCAACACAGGTTTTAAAAGTTTGAATTAGAAACGGCACCCCCAATTCGTCACATCACAGTGAATTTGTGTTGATGGAGCGCGCGTGATAACAATGACCTGCATGTAGGAATGTAGAGCTGAGGTTAAAATCAGATCAGGCCTAATCTTACTGAATGAGGGAGCAGACTTGATGGGCCGAGGGGCCTTCTCTTGTTCCTGGTCGATATGTTTGTACGTACATGACTTAGTGCCATTGGCCAGTGAGTTATCAGGAGCCTTCATCATGGAAGTAAAACCAGATAACAGGACTGGGCGAAAGAGGAAGATCAAGGTCCATTCATTAATTGGGGAAGTAACTGTGTGACAGAGGAAAGGTAAAAGTGCACAGTGGTTAAAATTCAACCCAGGTAATGGCAGCGTTATCCTGAAAAATGGCTCTGGCAATTCCAGAGTTGGAGACAGTGGCCACACCATCTCTTATGAACAATCCGGCAAATAGGATCATACAGTACAACAGAGACCCTTCAGTCCAGTATCTACTGCCACAATTGTCCCATTATCTACACAAGTCCCACTTTCCCACACTAGACCCATGGCCTCAAATGTTCTGACACTTCAAGTGCTCATCTAAGTACGTTTTAAAGGTTGTGAGGTTTCCTATCCCAACTATCCTTCCAGGCAGTATAATCCAGACTGCCACCATCTTCTGGGTGAAAATGTTTTCCCTCAAATCCCCTCTTAACCACCTCCTTGCACCTTAAAATTATGCTCCTTGTTGTTGACTCTTCAGAGGAGCTGTTGCTTCACTGTGTCCGTGCCCCTCATAATCGTACACACCTCCGTCAGGTTCCCCGTCAACCTTCTCTGCTCCAAAGAAAACGACCCAAACAACCCAAAGAAAACAACCCAGTCTGTCTGTCTCCTAATGTTAGGTCAGACTAATTCTATTTAGTGGGTGGCACGGTGGCACAGTGGTTAGCACTGCTGTCTCACAGCGCCTGAGACCCGGGTTCAATTCCTGACTCAGGCGACTGACTGTGTGGAGTTTGCACGTTCTCCCTGTGTCTGCGTGGGTTTCCTCCGGGTGCTCCGGTTTCCTCCCACAGTCCAAAGATGTGCGGGTCAGGTGAATTGGCCATGCTAAATTGCCCGTAGTGTTAGGTAAGGGGTAAATGTAGGGGTATGGGTGGGTTACGCTTCGGCGGGTCGGTGTGGACTTGTTGGGCTGAAGGGCCTGTTTCCACACTGTAAGTAATCTAATCTAATCTTACCCAGTCTCTCTACATCGCTGAAACACTCCATCCCAGGCAATATCCTTGTGAGTCTCCTCCGCACCCCCTCCAGTGTAACCATAATATTCCATAATATTTGTGGACACCTCACTTAATGAGCACGTGTCGAATGGTTGTGGACTCCATTATGCTGATTTCTTTCAAGCAAAAGATGACCTTTCTAAAGATTAAAGAGGTAAAATTAGCAAAGTTACCAGGGTGTAGCTCAGTAGGTGGCAATTTTACCTTCGGATGAGAAGTAAGTGCGTTGTGAGTAAAATTCTCGAGACTCGAGTGCACTCTCACAGGCTGATACATTAAAATAAGGTGCATGGTCAGACATGTCTAGTCTTGCAGTTGAGTGTGAAAGATCTCAGGACACTGACATCAAAGAGCAGGGGAGTTTGTCAAAGTGATGTGGCCCATGTTTATCACTGAGACCCATTATCTGGTCATTAGCATGTTAATGTTACTGGGAGCTTGCTGTGTGCAAATTGGCTCCTACATCTCCTCCATTATGCTTCAGGCAAATACCTAATCAACTGTAAAGTGCTTTGGGACTTCTCCAGGCATAGCAGGCAAATACAATTTCCTTCTTTCCTTAAGTAGTTGGGGGTTAAGCAGCAGATTAGAGAAGAGGAATTTCAGGACAGAAGATCTTTGGGATACTGACTTGGAAATTGGTGGAGTGCAGAATGTAGGATCCTTATAGTGTGGAAGTAGGCCATTCTGCCCATCTAGTCCACAGCGACCCTCCGAAGAGGATCCCACCCAGACCCATCCCTTTACCCTGTAACTCTGCATTTCCCATGGCTAACTCACCTAGCTTACACATCCTTGGAAACTATGGGCAAGTTAGCATGGCTAATCCACCTAACTGGCACATCTTTGGACCATGAGGGAAACTGGAGCACCTGGAAGAAACTCACACAGGCATAGAGAGAACGTGCACAATACTGGGAGGAAGTGATAAGGTAAGGGAGCCATGGTTTACTAAAGAAATTGCATCTCTTGTTAAGTGGAAGAGGGAGGCTTATGTGACATTGAGATGAGATGGTTCAGATGAGGCGATGGACAGTTACAGATTAGCTAGGAAGGATTTAAAGAGAAGAGTTA